>NC_080466.1:17792500-18092500 GCF_030265055.1 Doryrhamphus excisus | reverse complement strand
ATTCATGTTGTTGTCACAAGACACAAGACACACACACACACACACACACACACACACACACAGAGGAAGTGCAGTCTGGGTCTGACAGGACGCCGAGCCTCTTAACAATACTTGAAGCGGAAGCAGAGAACAGGAAGTGGAGAAGTAGATTACAGAAGCTCGCCTACACACCATGAGCATCACTACGAGTCACTTTGTCTTTTTAATTCGATGTACTATATCTCATCATTTGTATAGCTATACATAGTTATCCTTTTTCACCATCAGTTCTATAACAATATACTTTCAATGATTTTTGGAACACTGTTCATTTGTTTTAATGACTTCTGAAACTCGATGGTTGCAAACATGATTTAGGTCAAAGGTTAAATTCGAGACGTTTTCCTTTCCGAGCCTCACTATGCTTCTCAAAACATGCTAGATGGATGTCATTGTAGCTGTCGACCAACAGAGGGCAGTGTTGCCTTACCTTCAAATAAGCTGAAACCCGAAGAACATTGATTTTGCACTGTAATGTGGAATACAGTATTGGGAAGATATGAACATTTTGGCCTGAAATTATCTCTTTTTCCAACTTTTTATGACTTTTGAGTTTATTATCATGTTTTGTTTTTGCTAACTACATGATAGCATCGACATTCTTTGGTCGTCTGCAACCATTCATTTCTACTGTACTTAACTTTTTCCCTTTTTGTTCCAGACTTTCATTTTTACAGACACCGTAGACGGCCACCTGAGGAACAAAGGTGGGTTCTATGCCTAATATGCACTCGTGTGTTTCTCTGCCCTCACATTTAGAGCCAGCATTTGTATAAGGAACATGTCATGGAGCCTATCAGGAGCCTATCATGCATTGGCTTCTCGGTAGGAACATCAAAGTAACATTTTGGCAACTTTAATTGTAATTCATGACAAAACTAGTGTCTTTTTTTGGTCGTTTGGGAAGATAGTTGCATGCACGAGTGCTACTGGCACAGGGGAGCTCTGGTTCATTGAGGGGAAACATGAATTCCAACATGTGCTGTGACTTTGTGAAGCAGACAATGTGTGTAGACTCATTCTCAGGGGATATTCAATCTACCATACAAGCTGTACACGGACTTCTCTAAAGTCGGTACAATTGCTCGCTGAAATGTGACAGCTGCCCTAACAGATAGTGTGTTTGTGTTTTGAATAAAATGTGATCTGGTATGACAGGTTACAACATGGTGGTGACAAGCTGCCAGTCAGACCACAGCCAGCAGGCTTTGGCATGCAAAATGGCGGCCGAGTACGATGGCTTCATGGCGTCCGACATGAGGTGAGACGGCGGGTTGAGGAGCGAAAATAAAACAACCCAAAATGTGACAATGACGTGTCTTCAGGTGGTTTTGTCACGTGGACGACGATAACTACGTCAATGGCGAGGCGCTCCTCGCTATGCTCGCCGCCTTCCCCCAGGAGGCCGACGTCTACGTGGGCAAACCCAGCCTGGACAAGCCCATCACCGCGCACGAACTCATGGACGACAACACCACGGTAGCACGACACAACCTTTTGTTTTTGATTTATTTTAATTAGTTTTAATACTAAGCTACTACTCTTTAGCCACGGATGCATAATAAACCAATTCAAAAGAGGCGGAGCTAATAAGAATAATCTGATTGGCTGTGTGTGTGCAGAGGGAAGTGAAGTTCTGGTTTGCAACAGGAGGAGCCGGATTCTGTTTGAGTCAACGACTGGCCCAGAAGATGTCCCCCTGGGCTCGGTATTCATGGACTCCTTCATGGACTCATCCAAGCATGTTGGACTTAAACCTTTATTTATTTATGTGCATGTGTGTGTGTGTGTGTGTGTGTGTGTGTGAGATAGAGGCTCCCGCTTCCAGGAGACCTCAGCAAAGATCCGCCTCCCCGATGACTGCACGGTGGGCTTCATAGTGGAGGCGAGGCTGGGGGTCTCCATGGTCCACTCCTCCTTGTTCCACTCCCACCTGGAGAACCTGCTCCTCATCAAACACGCCGCCGTTCCATATCAGGTATCATATTACAACTCATGGATGCAGAATTAATCTGTTCCGGGGTCAAACTGTGGCTATCGTAAAGCTTTTAGGACATGTACAGGTTTTAAGTTTTAAAATGTCTAGCATATCAGTTAAAAGTTTAGAGACACTTGTGCATGTCATTGAATGAGAAACCTTGAAATAACCTGACAATAATCACCAGCCAATCACAGGGCACATATAGACAAACAACCATTCACACTCACATTCATACCTATGGACAATTTGGAGTCGCCAATTAACCTAGCATGTTTTTGGAATGTGGGAGGAAACCGGAGTACCCGGAGAAAACCCACGCATGCACGGGGAGAACATGCAAACTCCACACAGAGATGGCCGAGGGTGGGATCGAACACGGGTCTCCTAGTTGTGAGGTCTACGCGCTAACCACTCGACCGCCGTGCAGCCTCATTGTTTTGTGATGTGGTTAAATTAAAAGGTTTGTTAAAATGTTAACCTTGCAACAAGTGCACTAACTTTACGTCACTTCCTGCTACATTTTACTTATTTTCGTATAGGTGACGCTGAGTTATGGGATGTTTGAGGACAAGATGAACAGCATCGAGTTGAAAGGAAGCTTCTCCAAAAAGGAAGATCCATCCAGGTCGGTCATTTGTTTATCAGAAATGATGAAAATATACATGTGAATCATTAATAGTGTCTAATATGATATACTATATACCAGGGGTGCTCATTAAGTCGATCGCGAGCTACCGGTCGATCGCGGAGGTGGTACTGGTCGATCGCTGGTCGATCGCGGCGTGACATTAAAAAAATATCATCCCAGCATCAATGCCGTCACTTGATTGATATACAGGGCAGCCATTCAGATGACAACTGAATGTTGCCCTTTGTGTGACCAATCAAATCAAACAACGTCTCTAAGTGCAGCAGAACTTACGTTGTCAGCCTATCATCCATCCCCGTTACTTGATTGACACACAGGACAACCAGTCAGATGACAACTGAATTTTGACCTTTAGGTCACCGCTCATGCGTAAACAACGATGCAAAGTGCTAAGCTAGTCGGCGAATTGCGAGATTTTAAGCCCTCGCTAAAGTTTATGGTCACTAAAATGAGTGAAGGAGCTGGACCAAGTAAAAAGGCAAAAAACATATCACTTCCATACGGATATGGAATATTATACGGATATTATGATACGGATATTATCCATAACTGATAAACATTTGGAAGTGTGCGTGAGGCTGGCTATCAGCAGCTACTGTCCGGACTATGCATCCCTGGCTGGTTCAATTCAGTGCAAGTCATCAAAGTAAACTCAGGTAATTACAAAAAAATTTAATAGTTAATTATGTGTGTTTTGCAATATTGGCTCATTTGGTTATGTAAGGTACATCAACATACATTGTACGTACAAATAATCCTCAATACATTTGAAAATAAATAGATGTTTTGCATTTTTGTAGTGGGTAGATCATTTTGACTCATTTTAAAAGTAGCTCGCATGCTGAAAAAGTGTGAGCACCCCTGCTATATACAGTATGTTATAGTACCAGTCAAAAGTTTGGAGACACTTTGTCATTGAGTTGAATGCAAACATGTCTCTAAACTTTTGACACACACACACAGAAGCGTCCCCCAACTTGTCATGTTTTTTTTTTTAATTTGTCGCATTGGCTCACGGTGGTTACTATATCCGCAGGTTCAAGACCCTGCACTGCCTGCTGTACCCGCTAACCAGCTGGTGTCCTTGAAGAACAAACACCCGACATGTCAAGGAGACAACATCCTTCTACGCTGGACTTATAGGAGTGTTCTCTCTTAGTCCCATCACTTCCTCTTTGACGTCCTTCATCTTTGCTTGGAGGCACGTTTCTTTTCCACCTCTCACATCCTTCCTCCTGCACGTGCTCCTTGGAAGGCTGCATGACAGGCAGCGCATGGAAGCACGAGGCCGGCGGCCAGAAGTGCTTTCATATTTGAACGAGGTGCATACCAGACAAAGCCTTCACAGAAATTTCCAGAGCTAATTGTGTGCTCAGCAGCTGTAACGAGGCTCTGAGAGGCGCAATTAGCGCAGGAACCGTTACTTCCTCCCTACGTGGAGTGTGCCTTGGATTTTTGGAGTTCGGATTGGTTCTTCCTCATGCACTTCACCTGCGTCCAGGACTCGGAGCTTGGAGCTTCCTCAGCAGGACAACAGAAAAACAAGCTAGCAGATGAAAAACTGCCTTTGGATCCAACATCCAATACCTGACAGAAGCTCCTTTCATCCTTTTTCTGTTTAGATCTGACACCAAGACACAGATGGCATCGAACGTTCAAACCTCATATCTTCCCAACATCGACACCACTTCATTAGGTACACCTCAGCCAGCCGTAAATACAATGCAGAAATATACATTCTAAAATAACATATCAAATATTACATAAAAAACATACAAGTTTGATACAACCAATGTTTCTTTGCATGTGCGGTCAAAAGTTTAGGGACGCCGATGCATCATGGTGAATGAGACAATGTCTCCAAACCGTGTTGCTGTGCATGCTTGTGTGTGTGTTTGGTTTGGGTGGTCTTCGTGACAGGTTGCAGTGATGTAAGTGCACACACACACACACACACACACACACATATTTGCAAAGCAGCTGGCAGGTGTTGGATCAGCGAGCCGGTGAGCCGTGAACACACAAACACAATTGCAAACAAATCCCATCAATACGCACACACGGGGGAAATTGGAATGGTGTACCAGGGCCCCAGGGCATATTGTGTGTTTTACTCATTGAAGGATATGGGCTTCTTATCGCAAAAATGGCATAAAACCATTAAAAAATGGTCAAGGGGCCTCAAGGTATTGTTTTTAAAAGTTAGTGTATCTCGATCGCCCCCCAGCGGCTATTGAGAGAATGCATAAGTTGCTTAGGCAGTGGCATTAGTTCGCTAGATATCGGTGGCTAGCAAAAACCACCTCACAGCAGCAATACTGGAATTTATCCGTACTCTGCATACCTTCTTTGCACAATGGTACAGTCCAACCACAATCAAAATGGCGTATATCCCTTTGTAACTTCATGAACCAGGAAGTAGCCTGCTAGCTAATACATAACATGCTAGCAGTTAGACACACTACTGTACAACACCACTACAACACTTTCTTTTTTTTTATTTGAGGATTTAGTTAAAAATGCTTTATGGGGCCGTGTGGTTACTTATTAGTTATTAAATAAAAGTTGAAATTATGAAATAAAAAGTAAAAAATATGACAATTGTGAGATACATAATGTGATATTCGTCACAAGGCGCTCGGCACATGCGCACTCAGAAGCCTTCAGCATGTGTAACTTTTTTACAGCTCCAATACGAAGGAAGTTGGATTTTATACAGATACTCTTGCATATAGCAACAGTTTGAGAATCGATATCTACTAATATATGTTGTCTAAGTGGGAAAAAAAATCGCAGTTTTGTATTTCTACTTTAGTTTACTTATATGATAATATTGGTAATATCGATCTGCCCACCATTAGCTTGTATAGGCACACACACATAACTGTTAGTCAGGACGAGGGAGACAAGGTCCATTGGTCTCCAGCTGAGAGACAGAGGATGCCTGCCTGCCTGCTGCTGTTACCATGGCAACCACAGCAGTGCATCGCTTGAGATTCTCCCCATGTTCTTCCCCTCCCTTCCTTTTCTCTCCCCCCTAAATGGACCCTCCTTCCTCCACTTCAGCTCCTTCCAACTCTTCGACCTTCCTTGATATAAAACAAGACAAATATGACGTCCACTGACTGACTCTACAGTAACTTTGTTCGATTGCATCACAACTTTATTGCTCTTCCCCTGACCCTCCACTTTTTTTAAACCTTTCTGCTTATTTGGTGTGAGCAAGAGCAGGGCAATATTTACGCTGCTCCAGGCTTCTGCTGATTGGTTGATTTATGGCCGGGCCAGCTGGTAATTGGATGATGACAGCGGGGGCGGGACTTGTGGTCAGGCATGATGGATGTCTGCTAATGCTGCCTTTTGTTACGTCGTCATATGATGCCCGCGTGTGTGCACACACATACAGAATGGACGTGCGTGTGTGACTGTGCAGGCACTCTGTCTCGACAGACTTTGATTGACAGGCCACCTCCACGTGTGACAGTCAAGACAACGGAAAGAAAGAAGGCAAGTCAACCTCAAGTCGTGCACAAAACATGAAGGGATGTCATGTGACAAGCAACTTCATTAGGTACAACATCCAATCCAAACATCCAGACGTCATAAAAATAACAATCGCCTTTTTTTAAAATTGTGCTTTATTGACAACTGTTAATGTTCAAATATTACTGATACTACTAACACTACAACCACTAATGGTGGTGAAAGCTAATGAATGAATTGAATGAGTTTTGGGGTAATTACTCATTACAAATATATAGCAAATAATAGTTAAATATAATTAACATTACATTTATCTTCTTCCTCTTCTATTGTTTCTTGGAGGCTCTCAAGCAGCTCACACGGTTAGCTAGTTTGCTAGCGACCATTGACCACAACAGGAAACGACACAAAGTAGATTGAGGGCGGTCTATAGCCAATCAGGATGCGGAACACAATGGGTGGGTTCTCCCTTAGCCAATAAGGACTGTTATGGCTCTACATTTAGCTGGCTATTGTGTACTGTGTGTTCCCAATGTGCTTGTTCAGGAAATAATAGTAATAGTAATCGAATAATAGCAAATAATAGTTAAATATAATTAACATTACATTTATCTTCTTCCTCTTCTGTTGTTTCTTGGAGGCTCTCAAGCAGCTCGCACGGTTAGCTAGTTTGCTAGCGACCACAACAGCAAACGGCACAAAGTAGATTGAGGGCGGTCTATAGCCAATCAGGATGCGGAACACAATGGATGGGTTCTCCCTTAGCCAATAAGGACTGTTGTGGCTCTACATTTAGCTGGTTATTGTGTACTGTGGGTTCCCAATGTTCTTGTTTAGGCACATATAAACACATACGGATGAGGTGGCGCTGCACACGTCTTCAACACTCACATGAGTATACAACGCCCTCTAGCGAGAGCAGTAGTAAATACAATAACAGACACATACAACAGAGCACCGACTGATTACTGTAATACGTCACAAGGATGCAGAACACAATCCAATGTATTTATTTTTAAAATGCATCCGTGTTAATATGTCAAAATTGTTCAATGTTCAGTGCTGATAGATCTGATAGATAGTCTAGTCAAGTATAGTTCATATGATGAATCGGTATTACCTTTTTGTTGAGCACAAAGCCTAGGTTGGTAGAGACATTTTTGCGGGAAAACTGCCATCATAGATACATAGACTATACAACAATAGACACATAGAATAATATTGTGATGGACACATAGACCGACACCACAATAGATAGATAGATAGCCTTTCACGCAGAGCAGGAATCAAACAAGCATGTTGTGTACATGAACAGAAAGCAAATAATTGCATAATTAAATGAGGTTAGATCAATGGTCAATCAGCATAGAAATTGTCTTCCTAGTGGAGTGAATGTGGGCGCATTCACCAGACATGTCTTGGATTGGACCTCGTTCGACTTAGTGTACCTAATGAAGTGGTCGCTGAGAGTGCTAATAGAGTGTTAGCAGCGGCGCTATTCAATAAAAACGACAGTTCTGACAAAAAGGCAGGAAGCTGCTGACCATAGCTATAAATAACTAATGACATTTCCACTTGAATATTAATTGTGGCGAAAAGGCTTTATTCACAATTCCCAGCAGGGCCATCTTTTCAAACCGCAACCAGATAGAAACACCCGAATGAGTGCATGTACAGAAAAAGTGGTCGTCTCGATATGAGACCAAGACTGGCGTTTTCAGCGACCTTGAATTGTGTGGGATGGAGCCCACCCACTACTTCTTGGCTGAAAATTAAAATGAATGAGGGGTGAGGGCAGGGATGTCCAATGTGTGGCCTGGGGGCCATTTTAATCTGCTCATGACACATTCGAAAAATAAATTTACATAAAATAAATTAGAAAATGGAACAATCGGCGTAATTATACATGAATAAAGTAAAAAGAAGTCAAGAAGAAGTCAAATAACATTGCAATATTGTGAGGAAAAATAAAGTATAATAGCATAAAGAAAGACAAAAACTGCAGAAGTGGAAAAAAAGCTGTAATCTACAAGAATAAGGTCAAAATATTCACAGAAAAAAGTTGTAATCTACAGACAAAAAGTCAGAATTTTACGAGAATAAACCTGTGATATTATGAAGAAAATTTCATTTTAGTAGCATATAGTTTAAATATAAAAAAAAATTGGTGAAGAAAATATTGTAATGCTAAGAGAATAGTGAAAATATTTATGAATAAATATTATGACAGACAAACAAAACAAGAAAAGGAAATTGTCATTTTTGCAACATTAAGTTTGAGTCATAATATTTTTTTGCTGAACTTGCTGCTGCTGATGCTTAGCTCCGTGTCTGCTCTGCTCAGGCGACCCATATTGGCCGCACCTCAGGAGGGCCAACCTTCAGCCAGGCTGTAGACGAGGTCACAATGCTGTATGAAAGGGGAGAAGCCGATTGGCTGAGAGGAATGTTTTATTCAAAGAAAATATCCTATACAGTAGTCATGTTTAAAAAAAAAAATAAAAAAAAGATTGTTGCATATTTAAGAAAAAAGTATATGTAAGCAAATTGTACTTATTCTTATTCTAGCCTAAATGAAGCATTTTCAAGAAAACAAATGGCTAAATTAACCAACTTGATTAAGTCAAATACAATAAATAAGGCAGAAGAAGCATTCTACTTGCGAATGTAGTATTCTACTTTGGCCACTAGGTGTCACCAGAACGGGGAAATGATCACATAATAATAATAACTCAAGCTGAAACTCAACTCATAACTTCTGATGTCACTTCCTGTCCACCTGGCACTTTTATTTACTGCTTTCTTGTGAGTTTGTTGTCTTATTTATGTCTTATTTTCCCCATTCATATCTACTATATTGGGTAACGGCAGTGTAAAGGTGACACTCGGGGTGTTATTCCATGTCTATGGAACAGGTTTTCTATGCCATAACTACAAAAATATTATACCATGTATTAATATTGACTCATACTTTGCCAAAATTCACTGATCGTAGTCTCGTATGGAACCAATTTACCGTGATAAATGAGGGATTATTGTATCGTTTAAAAAAAAAAGGGCATTGAGTGCTGTGTGACTTGCCACACATGCTAATCATCAGCGCATTAGCATGTTAGCGATGGTCCTCGTCACATTTTTGGTCCCTCCACATAAGACAAGGGCAAACAGGAGGAGTGTCAAACAAAGATTCATAATAATGAGATCCCTGTCATCTCCCAAATCCCTGCGTGACATTTTCCCAGCGCTTGGGCTCTTTAGATATGCTTGATGAGGAACACATTCGCAAGGACAAACTTCCATGTTGGCAATGTCACGCTCTCACACAGGAAGTGACAAGATAAGGAGAAGTGGCTGGAAGACTGCCGTTTTAGCTAATTTGGGACAACTTTTGACGTTTGTACAACTAAGCTGTTGTACAAATAAAATCCAAATCCAATAAAGCGGACGTTTCATGTCAATGTTATTGACATTTTTAAAGGTACAGATAGTTCCTCGTAAAAACTGAAACAACAGTGCTTCAAAGTCAATATCTGCGCTACTGTTTTGTTCTAAATTTAGCCGACTTGTCTTCGGTATTGGGACAAAACGCCATCCCGACAAGACAAATGTGGAGGCCGGGGACCGTCTTATTGCTCGTTTAAAAGAAAGGAATGTGAGTCAATTATGTCTCGTAAAGTTCTCAAGATGGATGACGCTGCAGGTACATCTGACTCCACTTTACTGATGTTTGACATCAACTGTGAAGCAAAGGGTATTTTCATTCAGAGCTAAATACAAATGTCTGTAATACTTAAAATGTGGCTACTTCATTAAAGTTCATTAAAAAAAAGCCAACAACATCGAAAGTTGCCTACAGCCACAGCTACTTTGACCCGGTGCTTATACCTCCAGGCTTTCTGACATCATACACTTGGAGAAACTAAGAGGATGATAAAATGCAGGGTCAGGGCCGCCTGCCAGAGGTGCTCCATCACTGTGCGTCAATGTGTGTGTGTGTGTGTGTGCGTCAGTGTGTGTGTGTGTGTGTGTAACCATGGGAAACACTCAGAATACACACAAACTGCAAAGGAGCAGAATCGATACCTCTATTGACCGGAAATGACGTCAGCTGCCCAGTTGGATTGCCGTCATTTAGTGTGTGTGGGTGTGTGTTAGTATGACGTTGATGATGTTGTACCTGTTCTGTCAACAGGGGGCAGTGTACTGACGGTTTTCACATACTGTATAAACAACCCGAGTCTGTTCCCGATACAAAATGAGGCCATCACGAATACTGCAGTACGGACATGTTTTAAGTCATACAAGTATAAAATTCGGCATGGCGGTCGAGTGGTTAGCGCGCAGACCTCACAGCTAGGAAACCAGGGTTCAATTCCACCCTCGGCCATCTCTGTGTGGAGTTTGCATGTTCTCCCCGTGTATGCGTGGGTTTTCTCCGGGTACTCCGGTTTCCTCCCACATTCCAAAAACATGCTAGGTTAATTGGCGACTCCAAATTGTCCATAGGTATGAATGTGAGTGTGAATGGTTGTTTGTCTATACGTGCACTGTGACTGGCTGGCCACCAGTCCAGGGTGTACCCCACCTCAAGACAGCTGGGATAGGCTCAATGAATGAATGAAGTATAAAATGACAACTTTGCTAACACTTCCTGTCTATACCCCTGGTTGATGCTTTTGGAGATAACGGCACAAAAAAATACAAAGAAAAAGCAAAAAAAAGTAAATAATTTGAATTCTTTGAGTGACTGTAAATAGGAATTAGTGGCGCCCCCTATGGGTTGTGGTGAAAATACTAGCATACTCGACGTTTTGCTTGATAGTTGCTATGTTTTTCAACCATTCATTCATTAATTTTCTACCGCTTATCCTCATTAGGGTCGCGGGGGTGCTGGAGCCTATCCCAGCTGTCTTCGGGCAAGAGGTGGGTTACACCCTGGACTGGTGGCCAGCCAATCACAGGGCACATATAGACAAACAACCATTCACACTCACATTCATACCTATGGACAATTTGGAGTCGCTAATTAACCTAGCATGTTTTTGGAATGTGGGAGGAAACCGGAGTACCCGGAGAAAACCCACGCATGCACGGGGAGAACATGCAAACTCCACACAGAGATAGCCGAGGGTGGGATTGAACTCGGGTCTCCTAGCTGTGAGGTCTACGCGCTAACCACTCGACCACCGTGCATCCGTTTTTCAACCAATCTTGCTCAAATTTGACACACATGTGCTTGTCGGTCCCCGAAAGGTGTGTACCAAACTTAGTGGTGATTGGCTGAAATTACAGCTGTGGGAGAAATTTCAAGACAATCTGACATTGGGGAGCCATAACAGCGCCATCTTGTGGTGTATTTGTCAGGAGAATAATAGCACAGGCACTACAGTAAGGATGTATGTTTTGACATATTTTCAGCCTTTGGCGTGGAGCCGTTCAGGAGTAGAAGAGTTGCAAGGACGTCTGTATATTTACAGATGTGGTTATTATTACTGTATATTACTTATATTATTATTATTGATTCATTTCCGGGGGGGTTGGAATCAAGCGGTGCGAATCTGGAGGATGCCTCCTTAGCAGGTCGTGAGTTCGGTAGAATCCGACTAGTCAAATTCTGCATCCTGCACCCCTCCCTCTAATCCCTCCATCCCCTCTCCCTCCCTCAGCAGACCGCCTCTCCCATCACTCGCCTCACCCCCCCACTCGCTCCTTCCTCCTCTGCTGGAACGCACCGAATCTTGTGTGTGCTTGGATCCTACTCGCCGCCTCCAGCTGCAGAACGGAACCCGGCTCCGCTCCTCCTCCGAGACCAGGTAAGACCCGATCCGGTGTGGGTTCAGCTGGCAGGACTAGGGACCCTTATTGAGGTTCTGGACTTGTTCGCGTGAGGAGTTTTGATGCAGGGGTTGCATGGAACCGCTAGATGGGTTTTCGGTGAGAGTGGGGGGGATCATAAAAGTGACGGGACTTCAGTAGGAGCTTTTTTTTTTTGGTTGTTTTTGTTGCATGCACGGTCACATGTGCCGATGCGCGCCTCCGTGCATCCAGGATCCCGGGACCATGAGATGATGAGAGGAGGGAGGGAAGGAGGAAGGGGTGGGGGGGTGGACCATGTCTGCATGGGTGTGTGCGTATGTTAAGATCGCTAAGATCTCACCGAGACCCGCAACGGAGATGAAGACGCACACTTTTGCATACGTTTCCATGTTGCACCATTGGCCAGCGGGGGGCGCGCGTGCCCACCTGTAACGTTGTATGGAAGATATGAACGCCCCCCCACCAATCTGACTTGATTTATGTCTGTAACGTGACCCGCTCCCCCCCCCCCCCCCCACCACATACACCATCACCACCTTCTTCTTCCTCACTCATGATCACATGACCCTGGATGTCCATATACTTTCTGATTGGGTTCGAACTTGTTCAGTATGCATGTGAGCGTGCACGCGTCCTCTCTGTGGTCAAGGAGGAGAGGCGTGAGAAGCTGCTGCTGGATGATGGCGTGATGAGTTAGGTCAGGGATTTTGGAATGTTGGACATCCGGCTTAACTGGTTGGACTCTCTACGTGGACATGGACGGAATCGAACACTTTGAAACACCTTGTACTTTGTAAAGACAGCAAAAGCAATAGCTGAGCCAAACATCCACATCTTAGTTTTGACGTATTAACACTGATGAATTTTAAAAATAAATACATTGGATTGTGTTCTGCATCCTTGTGATGTATTACAGCAATCAGTCGTGCTCATTTTTGGCAAGTTTCAGCAAAAAAGGGAGAAAATAGCATTTTGTGAAAATACATTTTGGGTGATAATTTGCATATAAATTCTTCCAGTGATAAGAAAATGACTTATTCCGGTGAAAATGATCCTTTCAAATAGAAAAAGCAGAGTCGATGACCTAGAGTTGATGAAGTAAACATGTAGAAATGGCGATAAACACCATCAAATGTTGGCGTAACGTCTTCTTACAGAGCGTGAATGGAATTTGACTTAGTTTAGCATGCTAGTACGGTTGCGTGTGTGTGTTTTCTTTCACCGTGTTTTACCGCTTTAATGCCTGATGACACATGTTTATTCTTGCACCCAGCTTCCCTTAAAGACATTCTCAACACACAAACAACACACTTCTGGCCTTCAAAATAAGAGCACCATTTTCCCCATGTCATCTAACTGTGTAAACAAAATAAGAGTGTCATAAAAAAAATGGAGATGCATGTGTGACTATACATCTTTCTTGTGTTAGAGTTTCTTGAAGAAATAGTAGCCATGTGTGGAAAGGCTGACATTCATTCATTTTCAACCACTTATCCTCACGAGGGTTGTGGGAGGGGGTTGCTGGAGCCTATCCCAGCTGTTTTCGGCCGAGAGACAGAGTACCCAGAGAAAAACCCACGCATGCATGGGGAGAACATGCAAACTCCGCACATATAGATGCCCAAGTGAGATTCAAAGTCCCGATCTCCTGAATGTGTGACCTACATGCTAACCACTCGTCCACGACGCAGCCCGCAATATAAGATGTGAAATATAAAGGTAAATGCAAAAATATGCAAAACGTTACATCCTACCCTGGACTCCAAAGGGTTAAAAAAATGTCTTTTGCTTTTCAGTGTTCACAATGGAGAATGACTGATGGCAAAGTACAACATTACACAGTAACTTGCCGTTTGAAAGACATCAACCTTCATCCAAAGAGTTCCTCAAAGATGTGGAATAGCTGCAAGGAAAACACATTTTGCACTTGGCAACTTGTGAAGGTTGTCCTAAACTTGAGCTCACTTTTCGGGAACACAGACTCCCGGAAAGACACTGCAGGCAAAAACAAGAGGAATGTCGGATTAACAACTTCATGGAGACAATTTTAGGGATTTTAACACAACAAGGATGTGTCTAAAGCAACGCTGTCACACTCGCACTGAACTCCTCCCCATTGGTTTGCTTTTGTCTACAGTAGGAATTATTCATAAAGCCCCGCTTGCTCCCTTTCCAGCCCTCGCAAGATGCCGGAATCATCCGAGATAGAGAGAAACTTTGTGCGACAAAAGCGGCAAAGAAGCGACTACAAATGCGAGCGCGTAGTGCGAGGCGGGGAACGCAGGAAGCGAGCCAGGAGCCTTTCCTGTCTCGCGTTGGACACACACATACGTATCAGGACACAAGATTACCACACAGCGTGTGTGCAAGTCCTGAAGACAAGCTAGACGGAACGTTTAGATTCCCAGTGGACTCAATCGCCATCACAAAAACTCAGAAATTCTTTCTTCAGGCGAAAAACAAGAACGAAATAACAAAAACAAAAAAATGTCTTCAAGGCCGACTCCTTGTTAGATTTCTTTGTCCACACACTTGTCACCCAGGGAGAAGCCTTTCTTCGTCCCACAAGCAAGTAGAGTACAAAAAGCACACAAAAGCATAGAAAGTGCAAAATCCATGACTTACATGTTGACCAAGCCACAGGTTTATTGCATGGTTATTGCACAGTTATTGTACAGGATTTTTGACGCAGTTTATATTATGGAGCCTGACATCTGTAGGAAGAACTGCAGTAGAATTTCTATGGCTTACTCAATAAAATGGCTGTTAATTCAATGCAAAAATCCATATATTTATTGATAAATAAATAAATACATAAATAAATAAATAGACAATTCTTCCAAGTAATTAAAAAATAGATGTAGCCTGGCTAACTTTTTTAATGGGACGTCAGCCTTTCCGAGTGGCTAGCGCGCAGTGCTCACAGCTTGGAGACCCAAGTTCAAATCCACCCTCGGCCATCTCTGTGTGGAGTTTGCATGTTCTCCTCGTGCATGCGTGGGTTTTCTCCGGGTACTCCGGTTTCCTCCCACATTCCAAAAACATGCTAGGTTAATTGGCGACTCCAAATTGTCCATAGGTATGAATGTGAGTGTGAATGGTTATTTGTCTATATGTGCCCTGTGATTGGCTGGCCACCAGTCCAGGGTTTTTATCTGCTCTTTAAAACACAAAGAAAAAATGTCTAACATAAGGATGATAGGCAAACATAAAAAAAGGCTGGTAAAAAGGCAGCATAAAGTTGTCCTAATACTCTCCCACTTATCATGCCGCGATGGTGGGATATTTTCTGCCTCCACAAAGTCAAACACTCCCGAGTGTTCAAGTTCCAGATTTCTCCCAGAGGAAGCTTCGGAAGAGCACACATCCCAGACCCCACCTTTCCCTCTCAGTGAAAGCATCGTATCCCTTTTTCTTATCAGTGCACCTTGAGTTGGGTGGGGGCCTCGGATCCGGCAGCTTGGATGTTTAAAAATGTATACGACGACAACGCTCTGAGCAGCCGGGTCTCGCCGAGCTTCACCTGTTAAAAAATTCAAGCCCAGGCAGCGCCTCAGCCGGCAGCGGGTCCACATTGATCACTCAGGGAGAGGGCACCAAGTCCTGGGTGGCGCACCTTAATAAATTAGGTAATCTTAGAAAGTGAGTTTTATTCAAAAAGTGAAACTAATTCTATAGGTGGACTTTTTGGCTTTGTGCTCAGTCTTGTTAGATAACAATAATTATGAAATGCAATGATTTTGCCAGAAATAAATATTATAGTGATGACATCTTTCCTTTGACATATACATGATAATAAAGACACAATATTATTTGCGCCTTGAAAAATCTGCCAAAATCATCGAAAATGATTTTTTTGGTTTGAATGCGTTAACATACCTCATACGTACCCAGTTGTTTGGATTGGCATATTTAACCAGCTAAGCCTGATTGGACCGTGTGGCCCTTAAGAGTATTTATGATGCGACCTGAAGTAGAAAAAGACCCAATGAAAGCAAGAAAACATAGTAAGTCTTTTTAGTGCTTTTTCAGTAAAAAAACACCTTTTAATCCAAACGACTCCATCCTGCAGGGAGACGTTGTAGACACCAGAGGGAGAACCAAAGTGACTTTATGTGTCTCAATTGTAACGGGCCACATGTTCAGCCCATTGATGTATAAAATAATAAAGGACGCCATTAATTGTAATGTATTCCCCTTGTAATCATGTGGGCCGTTTCCAAGGATGATTTCAATTTACTCTTCCACTTTTTTTTTTTTACTTCCCTCCTTTCGGCGGCCGTGGCCCAATTTCCCAACAGGGACCATAAAACTTTAATTTCATCTAATCCAAGAAGCTTGTAAACTGCAATTGGACATTTTCTAGCAAGACACTAAAATCAAAATGTGGCGTGTCTGCTCCAAGTTATTTCAAGTGTTGACGTCCTCCGTCGGACGACCACAAACGACCTACTGGACCTTGCATAGGAGTAGATGCTTTGGGTGAAACTGGAAAGAACCAAATGAGATAATGGTAATGGTTTTATTTCATTTGAACATGCATCAAATTACAATTGAATGTATCAGTTCACAGTTCCACATGTCCAAAAGGAGTAGGAAGAAGCAAAGCTTATTAAATCCTACCCCTCCATCTGGTACTTTTACAATCACTAACTGCTATTTGTTCACTTCCTGCTTTCCTAATATATATATTTTTTACTTGTTCAACTTACTTGTTACTTGTTTTTAAAATTTAAAATTTAAAATTTAAAATTTAAAATTTAAAATTTAAAATTTAAAATTTAAAATTTAAAATTTAAAATTTAAAATGTTTTAATTTTTAACTTTTTTTTAAAAATTTTTGTCACATACCTTGTACAAGGTAACATGAGCATCCAATGACATAATGGGTACCATAGTAAGTGTCAATATAGTGATATATATAGCACATCATGACTGGTTCAAGACTCTTCATCCTTGTATTTAGCAAACATCAACTGCTTGTATTGTTTCTTGAATTGGCTCATCGTTGTGCATTGTTTGAGGTCCTTACTCAATCCATTCCATAGTTTGTTTCCACATACTGAAATGCTATGGCTTTTTAACGTTGTGCTAGCATATAAGTGTTTCAAATGTAGTTCCTACCTGAGATCATATTTCTCCGCTCTTGTCGAGACATTTTTAGGTAATTGGTTATTTTTATGGTTGCACGGCGGTTGAGTGGTTAGCACACAGATTTCACAGCTAGGAGACCCAAGTTCAATCCCACCCTCGGCCATCTCTGTGTGGAGTTTGCATGTTCTCCCCGTGCATGTGTGGGTTTTCTCCGGGTACTCCGGTTTCCTCCCACATTCCAAAAACATGCTAGGTTAATTGGTGACTCCAAATTGGTATGAATGTGAGTGTGAATGGTTGTTTGACTATATGTGCCCAGTGATTGGCTGGCCACCAGTCCAGGGTGTACCCCACCTTTTGCCTGAAGACAGCTGGGATAGGCTCCAGCACCCCCGCGACCCTTGTGAGGATAAGCGGTAAAAAATGAATGAATGGTTATTTTTTAGCCTTATATTATTTTAGCTGTTTGAAGATGAACTATATCAGCAAGTTTAAGTATTTGTGATTTTAGAAATCACAAAAAAGTGTCAAGATAAGAGAAATAAGTTTAAATGGCGATCATCGTCATCACGACCCACTTATGGACCAATATTGATGCAACTGACGCACAAAGAAGTCTCAAGTCTCCACCGAAGGCCCGGGTACCAAATGCACAGCTCCCAACTACTTAACAGTCAAGTGTGTAGCAAAGATTTAAACACTTGTGATGCAGACAGCATCAAAACCTCGGTCGTAAATTGTAGTCGTTCTTTGCGCGTGTGCGTGCGATCTGTCATCACGTTTGTGCTCCAGAAGCTCTCATTCCGCCGTAGAAGCATCTCTGAGGCAGACAAAAGATGGTCTCGAGATGAGATTTGTGTCTCAGAGGTTTTTCGGACTGCGAGTGTTTACGACCTCTGCAGAGCATGATAATCACGAGCGTGCGCGTCGGCGCCGTCTCATACGCGCACGGTCAAATCACACGGGTGCTCGGGGTGTCACGCTCAATCTGAGTGTAGTAAATAAGCAGCCGGGCTGCCGTGTCACCGCTCGCTGTTTATGCATGGATGGCATGGAGCAGCGGATGCAGCATGCTGATGCTGAAGGAAGGCCGGGGTGCTATAAGACATCCATTAGTGTTAGCGTTAGCAAAAGGGCGGAGTCAACCATCCCCACTACCAGCTCTGTGCTCTCTAACTAATTCTCTTATTTTTTTGTCTTCCCGCTTTGAGCTGTTTGTCTTGGTATTGTTTGCGCTTGATAGGTGTCATGACGCTCGTCGGCGCATTGTTGAGCGACCAAAACGCTCTCCTGTCAGCGACATAAAAGCTGGATCCGTCATACCAAAAATAGGCCCGAGCCGGCGTCGTCCGCTGGGAGCCGACACGCTGGAACGCAAGCGGATCTTTTATGAAGATGTGATCCGTCGGCGCTGTGGACCCAGACGGGCGATGAAGATGAGATGAACTTTAGAAAGTGATTAAAGACTTCCCAAAAGCTGACATTAAAAAGGGAAGTAAAGCAGACAGAATTCAGAAAAGCCTTTGCGAGGTACTTTTCCAATTTAGCTATTTGTGTGGCTCTGGTGGTTGACCAGACCGGTGGTTCGAACCCTGCTTCATGCCCCCAATGGGGGCAGAATGCCGAAGAATGTTTGGCGGTGGTCGTAGAAGCCGTAGGCACGAATTGGCAGCCATGTTTTGGTCAGTCTACCGAGGAGTAAACAAATAATGGGTGCCCTATAAAAATAGAATCCATTATTGTTATTATTAGTAGTGCAAAACTATAATAACAGCTAGAAAAATTCCTGCAGAATCGGTCCAATTTTTTTTGATGGGTCCAAAAAAACCCCAATACTGCCCCACCCATCAGCAATAATAGCGGATTGTGTGTGTGCGGGGGGGGGGTTGCATTGTCCGAAAATGCATTGAAATGAAAATGAGTTCTATTCCTTTGAAACAGTGTTTATCACCACATTCGCTTCCCCACCAAACCAATAACTGTGCAATAAACTGTGCAATAACCATGCAATAAACCTGTGGCTTGAGCAACATGTAAATTATGGATATATAACTTCTTCATTTGAATTACCTTGATTTTGCACTTTCTATGCTCTTGAGCAAAACCTTAGGTACATGTTTATTTTATAGTCCAATTTCCAGTGTCTACTTGTCATTCTTTTAGCGCCATACGTCTTCTTCTATGACTGCTTCATTGTGGTGTGTATGCCCCACTGTTGACCCTAGATTAGCGGCATAGAAAATGACTGGATGGATTTTTGTACCGTGTGTGAGTGTGTAGCATGCAACCTCCCATTTTGTAATGTATTCACCTTGTAATCCTTGAAAATGTTGAGTAAATTGACCTGTGAACTACTGAACTATTTAAGGTACCATAAAAAAAAATTACAATTGAAAGCAGTCAAAGAAATCTGCCAATCTACGAGTTCAATTCCACCCTCAGCCATCTCTGTGTGGAGTTTGAATGTTCTCCCTGTGCATGCGTGGGTTTTCTCCGGGTTTTCTCCCACATTCCAAAAACATGCTAGGTTAATTGGCGACTCCAAATTGTCCATAGGTATGAATGTGAGTGTGAATGGTTGTTTGTCTATATGTGCCCTGTGATTGGTTGGCCACCAGTCCGGGGTGTACCCCACCTCAAGACAGCTGGGATAGGCTCAATGAATGAATGAAGTATAAAATGACAACTTTGCTAACACTTCCTGTCTATACCCCTGGTTGATGCTTTTGGAGATAACGGCACAAAAATATACAAAGACAAAGCAAAAAAAAAGTAAATAATTTGAATTCTTTGAGTGACTGTAACACCTCTCGCCCGAATACAGCTGGGATAGGCTCCAGCACCCGGGCGACCCTCGTGAGGATAAGCGGTGGAAAATGAATGAATGACTGAGACGGGGATCTACTGTATTTTGAGTCATTCAAGAAAAGCAGCATGGTGCTCTCCATGGCACCAGAATAGTCAACAGCCAGCAGTTTGCCCCTGTGTGCTGCTGGCCTTGGTGCTGAAAGGCCAGCACAGACACGAATTAATAGAAAACATTGTCAAACTTCTTTTTTTCGGACTATTTTGCTGTAACATTTTGTTTGTCCCCTGAACGCAGCACAGTGAGGTCACACATTATGCCAGAATGTTCTCATCCGAGCCGAGCAGATGGGAGACCGGCAGCCAGACAGACGTGCGCTTTCATGGCCACTTTCCACAAACATTCCCTTTAAATGGCGCTTCAATTATTCAGGCGGCTGCGTGGGAAGACGTGATGCCATGTGTGAGCTTCTGTGTGGGTGTGTGTGTTATGCATTTGAGGTGAAGAAAACAAGTTTTGGTTCTGCTCGGTCATGGAGGCCATCCTTCCATTCCAGACTTATTGTACGACACTTTGTCTACACTATCTTTGTTTTTCTAAATGGATTTGTCATTTTGTTTGTTTCGTTGCCGTGCGACGGAAGCAAGCGCGTGAGTTGGGAAGTGTTTCACCGCGAGTGTTTTTTTCTTCCTCTGCCGCCAAATATTGACTTCACCTGTCACATGTGCAGCATCGACACCATCTGTCAAAAAAGTCCCAACTGAGGCGGACGGATTAAGGGTGTTGCAAGGGGCCCCCGTGCTTCTCTGCAACTTAGCCTTTGAAAGGAAATGCCACACACACACACACACACACACACTCACACACTCACGAACATCAGCATGCAAGAGCTCATGAGCTGATCCACAAATGTGATGCGAGCTCACACTCGGACATCTGCACGGCTCTTCTTTTTAATAATATGACTTTGCAAAACGTCCTCTTATGTTCTGCGTTTGTTCTCTAATAAGAACATGTTGAATTTGATCATTCCACCCTAAACTGACTCCAAACAACATTCCTCCTCCCACCATCACAATCAAGGGATTATGACCCTCATGACCTGCCTCCTTCGCGCCTCTTCATTGTAATGGTAATCATGTCTTCTCATAACCTTCTCTTCTAATACTGCTCTAATACTCTTTTTACATTTCTATAAAAGTTATCTATCAAACAGACTATTATCTTAGCAGCTTAACAGCTGTTACTACCTCAAATATATTTATTTATTTAACAACCCAATACAATACACTAATATGTGACCGTACTCATCTGTATACACCAGTCATTATCATTGCACTAAAATTAATATACCTGCAATATGTCTGCTCCTGCATATGCTCCTGTGCAATGCTATGTGTATATTTTGGATATTTTGTGTATATCTTGTATATATCTTGTTAAATTGTCCTTTTTACTCTACTTTTTCTATACTTTTTTTTTACTTGACTACTGCACTGAAAGGAGAAGCTCTACATCTTGTATAATGACAATAAAGGCCATTCCAGTCCATTCCATTCCATTCCATTTTCTAATGCTTATCCTCAAGAGGGTTTCGGGGGTGCTGGAGCCTATCCCAACTGTCTTCGGGCGAGAGGCGGGGTACATCACATCACAGGGCACATATAGACAAACAACCATTCACACTCACATTCATACCTATGGACAATTTGGAGTCGCCAATTAACCTAGCATGTTTTTGGAATGTGGGAGGAAACCGGAGTACCCGGAGAAAACCCGCGCATGCACGGGGAGAACATGCAAACTCCACACAGAGATGGCAGAGGGTGGAATTGAACTCGTAGATCCCCGTCTATTGGCAGATTTCTTTTGTCTGCTTTCAATTGTATTTTTTATGGTACCTTAAATAGTTCAGTAGTTCACAAGTCAATTTACTCAACATTTTCCAGCAGGACGATGCTTTGACAAGATGGGAGGTTGCATACTGCACACTCACATAAGGTACAAAAATCCATCCAGTCATTTTCTATGCCACTAATCCTCATTAGGGTCGGCAACAAGTGTGGGCAACATGCAAACCACTCAGACACTGAGCGGCACAATAAAAAAAAATTAAATACAAAATGGAATGAAACCGGACTAAAGAGCTTAGATCCTCATCTGGCCCACCAAATAATGACACCAATCAGTTGAACTGGAGAAGTGCTCATTCATGCAATACAACCCGTGTCCTGCAGGGGCAACACTGAGGCATACACACCACAATGAAGCAGTCGTAGAAGAAGACAAGTATGGCGCTAAAAGAATCACAAGTAGACACTGGAAATTGGACTTTTACCAGTGAATGGACTATAAAATAAACATTTACCTATTGAGCCCAATTCTCCTAGCTGTGAGGTCTGCATGCTAACCACATGACCACCGTGCAGCCTGACAAAGTTTTTGTGTACATTTATTTATCAATTTTTGTCAGAATTGTCAAAACATATTTTTGACGTCATTTCCAGGTTTTCACAGGCCACAGAAATTTAACACCTGTGCCATGTTGCATTTTAAGAATAATATCACATGTGATGCACTACATTCAAACACTATGTGGGTTCCTGAACTTAGCACAGTTCTGGTGCCTTTTCTTGATATCGGCTTTTTTTTTTTTATTGTCCCTGAAGGGTAACTGGCTAGGCAGCAGTACCAGTAAAAAGAAACACATCAAGCAATAACATCACATAAAGTAAACATGGGCGCATAAAGTAAGGCAATAAAATGCATGGGAGCTCCAAATGGTGCAAAGCTGAGAAGGTAAGAGTCGTTTTTGTCGACTGCAGTTTGGACTGCAGGAACTGGGGAGGCAAAATGAAGTCCCAGGACATTTTTCCAGACCCCTTAAGCCTTCAGGAACCTTTAGGCATGCTCTGCAGCACTGAACATACCCGACTGGTTGTCTTTTAGCCATTCTGTCTCCTGTGTATTGTCCCCCCCGTCTAAGATCTGTATCAAAAGCTTAGTGTTCAAACCTTCATCACCTCAAACATTTGGTCAACAGGTTTTCACTTCTCTCTCCACCAGGATATCTTCACCCTTCCTTCTTCCCACATCATCATCATTTGTCTCTCCTCCAACTTTGACTTCATTTAATTTTCTGCACCATTAAAAAGAAGCTGAGGCACTATCGGCCTGATTTGCGGCTCGCGGCGGACGACGACAGCGAAGAAAAATAAGTAGAAGAAGAAGAAGTATAGGAAGGAGAAGCCGGGCTTTATTTTGCCTTTTCTTTAAATCACAAAACAGCTCTGCAGCAGGTTGATGGGAGGAGAAGCTGATGGATGTCGGCACAGATGGAAAAATGGGCAAAAATGAGCGTGGCCTAAAGGAACGGTACACACACACACACACGCACACACACACACACAGGCTGGGTCTGCCAAGTGAGGTTCTGGCTGAGGGGAGATTCTGGTAATTGACAGTGCAGGGTGCAGCATCCATCCTTCCATGAAGTGCAGCTTGTCTTTAACAAGCTCTGCTCTGCCCAGATAGTGTCTCCCTGTACTGACGCACCTTCAGGACCGGGCTGGCATGATGCAGGACACTTTACAAT
The DNA here is from genome assembly GCF_030265055.1 of Doryrhamphus excisus. Lineage (NCBI taxonomy): Eukaryota > Metazoa > Chordata > Actinopteri > Syngnathiformes > Syngnathidae > Doryrhamphus > Doryrhamphus excisus. The sequence goes on along the minus strand of NC_080466.1, from coordinate 18,069,036 downwards.
ATTCATAATATGGAATGTATCCAAATAAAAAAAGGCGACACATCGGCCAGGGTGAAACACACTGAAAACCACAATGGAGGACATGTTCAGCTTCACATTGTTTAGAAACGAGTTTCCTGTTAGTTCATTCAAGCTTAAAATGATTGATGGTACTTCTCAAGTTGGTTTCGCTTCCTGGGGGTTGTTGAGTACTGCTTCACAGCCCAGAAAGCCGACTATTCACACACATCTCAAACAGTTCAGTGTTTTAATCCATTAGTTTCAATTCATTCATTCATTCATTCATTTTCTACTGCTTTTCCTCTCAAGGGTCACGGGGGGTGCTGGAGCCTATCCCAGCTGTCTTCGGGCGAGAGGCGGGGTACACCCTGGACTGGTGGCCAGCCAATCACAGGGCACATATAGACAAACAACCATTCACACTCACATTCATACCTATGGACAATTTGGAGTCGCCAATTAACCTAGCATGTTTTTGGAATGTGGGAGGAAACCGGAGTACCCGGAGAAAACCCACGCATGCACGGGGAGAACATGCAAACTCCACACAGAGATGGCTGAGGGTGGAATTGAACCCTGGTCTCCTAGCTGTGAACCACTCGACCGCCGTGCCGCCCTAGTTTCAATTCAATTTTAAATTAAGTTCATTGTATTGGAATTGGGCTGGAATCGGGTGGTTAGCGCGCAGACCTCACAGCTAGGAGACCAGGGTTCAATTCCACCCTCGGCCATCTTTGTGTGGAGTTTGCATGTTCTCCCCGTGCATGCGTGGGTTTTCTCCGGGTACTCCGGTTTCTTCCCACATTCCAAAAACATGCTAGGTTAATTGGCGACTCCAAATTGTCCATAGGTATGAATGTGAGTGTGAATGGTTGGGAGACAGCTGGGATAGGCTCCAGCACCCCTGCGACCCATGCAAGGATTGTTGTTGGCTGGCTCTACAAAACGACTGTCATTTTGTACCCCAAAAAAGTGAGACCGTCCTGGGCATGGCTCTACCTTCAAAGGAGAAATAAAACGTCGAACCAATCAGTCCACCCTGCATGGGACCCTTATGGACTGTGGGTTTTTAATACATCTTGCACTCTGTGTGTGTGTGTTTGTGTGTGTGTGTGTGCATGTTGCTGGCCGAAAGCCCTTCCTGCAACATAATGTCCCATTTCACACACTGTAGATATTTGAAGTGAGGGACAGCCTGCCTATAAGCGGAGAGAAGGCAAGCAGAGGCATTCGGCAATAGAGTATATTTAGGCAAGCATAAGCGACAAGAGCCACATCGCCCCGCCCGTCTGTGTCAGCAATCTGTGGAGGCGACTCCAGACCGTTGGATCTCCTCAGCTATGGTGCAGCTGTTTTTGAACACTTCACCTTCGTACACAGACAGAGATGAGTGCATAAGAAGACGGCAGTGTGCTGCCATTGTTCAGTAAAAACAACAACGGTTCTGCACACTGAAACTATTTACTCTGCCCTTCAGAGTACTTTTAGAGAACTGCTACAAGTAACACAACCGTCACCCTGTTCAAACTTTTACTGTTGCACTGTAAGAGGTGTCCAAAGTGCGGGCCAGGAGCCCTTTTCTGCCTCCAGCTTATCTTTCATTAGCCCTTGGCATATTCAGAAAATGAAAAGAATGAATTTGTTTCGGGGTGCATGGTGGCCAAGTGGTTAGTGCGCAGGCCTTACAGCTAGGAGACCCGAGGCTACACCCTGGACTGGTGGCCAGCCAATCACAGGGCACATATAGACAAACAACCATTCACACTCACATTCATACCTATGGACAATTTGGAGTCGCTAATTAACCTAGCATGTTTTTGGAATGTGGGAGGAAACCGGAGTACCCGGAGAAAACCCACGCATGCACGGGGAGAACATGCAAACTTCACACAGAGATGGCAGAGGGTGGAATTTAACCCGGTTCTCCTAGCTGTGAGGTCTGCACGCTAACCACACGACCGCCGTGCAGCCTGACAAAGTTTTTGTGTACATTTATTTATCAATTTTTGTCAGAATTGTCAAAACATATTTTTGACGTACTACATTAGGGGTGCCATCCTTGGGTCCTTTCGACCCGGCCGGCTGGGGGTTCCTCCCTTTAATGTGAGGGTCCGCCCGTCTGTCTGAGTCGGGGGGCCCCAGGTGATGGTCCCCCGATGGCACGGCCTGCGGCTCCTCCCAGTGTGGACGACCCCAAAGGTGGCGTTTCCTTGATCCTCAGTGCCATGCCATGTCTCAAGTGGTTAGTGCGCAGGCCTCACAGCTAGTAGACCCGAGGCTACACCCTGGACTGGTGGCCAGCCAATCACAGAGCACATATTGACAAACAACCATTCACACTCACATTCATACATATGGACAATTTGGAGTCGCCAATTAACCTAGCATGTTTTTGGAATGTGGGAGGAAACCGGAGTACCTGGAGAAAACCCACACATGCATGGGGAGAACATGCACACTCCACACCTCCTAGCTGTGAGGTCTGCGCGCTAACCACTTGAACACCGTGCAGCCCGAATTGCATGATTCATTAATTCATTCATTTTCTACCGCTTTTTTCCTCACGAGGGTCGCGGGGGTGCTGGAGCCTACCCCAGCTGTCTTGGGGCGAGAGGCGGGGTACACCCTGGACTGGTGGCCAGCCAATCACAGGGCACATATAGACAAACAACCATTCACACTCACATTCATACCTATGGACAATTTGGAGTCGACAATTAACCTAGCATGTTTTTGGAATGTGGGAGGAAACCAGAGTACCCGGAGAAAACCCAAGCATGCACGGGGAGAACATGCAAACTCCACACCAATGATTATCGCATCGTGAAGAGGGTGTATCGTATGGAATCGTATTGCCCTAAAATTCCATGTATCGTTAAATTGTCATATTGCTGGCAGTGCATCGAGATGTGTATGCTGATTCACACCCCTATCATTTGAGTGGAATCACTCCTACACCAGGTGATTTGTTGAGCATGACCCGATGAAGCCTCCTCAGATGGGAAGCACAACTGTCCACAGGGGAACATTTTCAGGTCACAATGGTAAATTTACTACAGTTACTCTTTTTGATTGTGCTCTGAGGCGCATCAAGAAGGAAAGATCATTCTTTTTCTTCATTTTCATTTTCCATATTGTCGAAACTTGGAAGCTGCAAGTGTTCAGCTGGCCATGTTTAAGTTGGAAGTCGGTGGTGCACTCAGATGGAGGAAGACTCTTTCCCAATTTAAAGAAACCCAACTAACTTTCAGAACTTTCCTGCCTCAGAGCTCGTTAGCACCGAGTCGGTCACTAAACGAATGTGGACTGTGTCTTTTATCGTTTTTGTAAGATCACTTGAGTGTCCCCGGAAGGGGTCCCGTTCCGTGACGCAGGCTCGAATCCATCTTGCACATCGTCAGCAGTAAGTGATGAGTCCGACCCAGAGACTCAATTATTACAGACTGCGCAGTTCCGGTTGAATAATGGATCAACACTTGAGTGTTTTCCCAAAACAACTACTTAACAGACCAGTCTTTCTCCGATGGTTCCGAGCGGGATCAAACCGGAGCAAAGATACCCCGCATGGGGTTTGATGCCTGTCCAGTAAGGGTCTACATTTAACCAAAGCGCCGCCATCTCCTCGCAAAGCCATGGAAAATCCAGGCTGCCACATGCATCAAGGCAGTTAAATAGTAAACAGACGGCAAGAAGGAATATTGTTCTTCCAGCTGTGTAATTGGACCGCGGACAGACAGGCAGCTGCAATTTCCACACTTTGATTTCCCCTGCGCTTGTTATGCGCTCCCCCTCTGGATTCTATTAGGACGTCTGCAATCACTGATCTCACACAAACACACACACACACACACACAGGGCATTCTTTCCTAGTGGTCAGAAATAATTGACACAATATGTCTGACCCACTTATTAAATACACTTCGTACGCATTTTTGCACCTAAAATATCCATCAGGGGACAATATGGAGAGGCTTTAAATTTAACCTATCCTAATTTCTGGGCCTTTAAAATGATATTTGATCCCAGTAGGGCACTATAGTCATATTCTTTTAGTAAAATTCTCAGGTTGTGTATGGAGTAAATCTTCATTATCTCCCCATAGCCGAAGCACTCAAATAATTCCACAACATTCTACCCGGACCACCACTACCGCTCTGTTGTGATTGGTCAGGGATCTGGTCTCACCACCACGCTCGCCACCACATAGAGCAGCTTAGAGACACCCCTGGTTAGCTCTCAAAATGACTTATTCTAGACAGTGTCTCACAGAAGGACACAGAAGCCAAAAATGTACCACTTCCACACAGAATGAGAGCTTGGTTCTGCTGGCTCAGTAGTCAGTCTCTATGCAGTGTTAAAGGTGAAGTGATTTAACCTCTTGTCTCGTTACTGATGCCTAGTGACCACAATACAACATAGAACTTGTTTATTTTTATTTATTTTTAATTATTTTATTTTTTAAACCAAGATATAGTTAGGGAGGGCTGCACGGCAGTCGAGTGGTTAGCGCACAGACCTCACAGCTAGGAGCAAAGGGTTCAATTCCACCCTCGGCCATCTTTGTGTGGAGTTTGCATGTTCTCCCCGTGCATGCGTGGGTTTTCTCCGGGTACTCCGGTTTCCTCCCACATTCCAAAAACAAGCTAGGTTAATTAGCGACTCCAAATTGTCCATCGGTATGAATGTGAGTGTGAATGGTTGTTTGTCTATATGTGCCCTGTGATTGGCTGGCCACCAGTCCAGGGTGTACCCCGCCTCTCGCCCGAAGACAGCTGGGATAGGCTCCAGCACCCCTCGCAACCCTCGTGAGGATAAGCGGTAGAAAATTAATGAATGAAGACATAGTTAGGGAGGGCTGCACGGCAGTTTAGTGGTTAGCGCACAGACCTCACAGCTAGGAGCACAGGGTTCAATTCCACCCTCGGCCATCTCTGTGTGGAGTTTGCATATTCCAAAGTGCATGCTTGGGTTTTCTCCGAGTACTCCGGTTTCCTCCCACATTCCAAAAACATGCTAGGTTAATTAGCGACTCCAAATTGTCCATAGGTGTGAATGTGAGTGTGAATGGTTGTTTGTCTATATGTGCCCTGTGATTGGCTGGTGACCAGTCCAGGGTGTACAGACAGCTGGGATAGGCTCCAGCATCCTTGTGAGGATAAGCGGTAGAAAATGAATGAATGATATACTTAGGTAACGATATTTGAACTGCGATGAAACAAGGAAAACTGGTAAACATAGGTGTTGGATACTGCTTTTATGTGTTCTCTTAGTGGATTATTCTCCTGAGATTTGGTATTCCGTGATCCAAGAGCTAATAAGACAAACACTGTTTGCCTGATTGCAACAAACTGACATTCATTAACGGCCAATAGCAAATAGCCGTCTGAAAACTCCCAACATAACTCTCTGGAGTACACGCTGACATCTTCACATTCCTATTAATCAGCGGGATTGCAATTAGCGCTGCGTGAGATGGCATGACGCGTCGTCCCCGGTCAACAGGAAGTGTTTGCAGAGATTTATTTGCGCGAACGGCCTCGTTCGGGGAGTTGGTCCGCATTGTTTTTTATTGATGCCGCTGACCAGATGTTCCAGTCTGTTCACCCGTTTGTGTTCTTTACAAAACGTTTATGGCAAAGAACATCCCTCCCGTCCCCGCGGAGAATCAGACGTCACGTTTGTTATTGTTCACCCCGCGCTTGTCAAGACGCTTTATGTCTACCGTGTGGATCCTCCCAAGACTCCCAAGTGAGGAATACATGCTTGTTAAAATGGAGCTCATCACTCAATCTTTACTGCGTCTTTTAATGTTCTAGTTAAAGGTAGATAAAAACACAAAATGCTAACACAACAACCTTGATGCAGATTTACATTTGACTTATGTACTTGTGCTTTTTAGGCTAGCTTAGCCTATCTTAGCCTAACCTAGCTTAGCCTAGCTGGAAGGCAGTAAGCAGGAACAAGCATCAATGCTGCTTTTGAGACTGCTGGGAAATCAGAAACATCCAATGTGGAGCAGAGAAGGTCTAAAAATAAGATTTGTTTGTGGTCTAAGATTTTGCATCTGTTTTCATATAAAGCTAGAAACATGCTAGTCCGTTTGTCCTGTAGTGTATTGTTCACTGAAATCAAGTGCCGCACAATTGTGATTATGACTGCTAAATCATCCACCATGAGGCCAAAGAATGTTGCGAGCAGTTTGATAAAGAAGATGAGAAATCAGGAGTTTCCTACAAATAAAACTATATTTTTTTCTTTTTTAACAATTTTGGATGTCTGTAGGGCTGCACGCCGGTCGAGTGGTTAGCGCGTAGACCTCACAGCTAGGAGACCAGGGTTCAATTCCACGCTCGGCTATCTCTGTGTGGAGTTTGCATGTTCTCCCCGTGCATGTGTGGGTTTTCTCCCGGTACTCCGGTTTCCTCCCACATTCCAAAAACATGCTAGGTTAATTAGCGACTCCAAATTGTCCATAGGTATGAATGTGAGTGTAAATGGTTGTCTGTCTATATGGCCCGCTTCTTGCCCGAAGACCCTCGTGAGGATAAGCGGTAGAAAATGAATGAATGAATGTCTGTGATTGTAGTAACATGGCTTCCTTTTGGAATAGTATACTACATTAGTAACTGATGTTTCATTTTTTCATTCACGAGTATATTTTTGTTTATTTTTAAGCTGCTTTTATGGTATTAGTGACCGATATGGCTAAACACACAGAGCTAAATGATATTAATAAAGGATTGTTGATGGAGTGAATGGAAGTTGCGTTAAATCAAAGGAAGTTAAAAAGGAAATGCAAACCAAAAATAAATCCTGTTAAGGTGGCATTAATGTTCTTAAGTGCACGTGCATGTATGTGTGTGTGTGTGTGTGTGTGTGTGAATGAGAGAGGGCTGGGGGCTCATTAGGATGTAGAGGAGAATCTCTAAAAGGAATAAGACGGTCGTGGATTATTCACGCTTGTCAATGCTGGATCCAAGGCGGTGGGGGATGGGGTGAGGGGGGGGGGGGGGGGGGGCACGGGTCGCTATCTGAACCAGGCTCTCTCATCGTCGGCCAAAGCCAGAATCCTATGGATAACAGCAGGCAGAGGTCCAATGTCTGGTTATGATATGAGCACCGAAAGAGTGTTTGCAGGGTAACATACAAATATGCAGTTGGTTTAATGCTGCTGCTGCTGTGTGTGTGTGTGTGTGTGTGTGTGTGTGTGTGTGTGTGCATGTTTGTGCATGTGTGTTGGGACATTCGCATTGTGCTTGTGTGCAGTGGCAGCTCATCTCTTTATGCAGTCAGAGCTCCCACAAAATGAATGTTTAACTCTGTTTGGCTGCTGCAGCATATTTGATGTGATTTGGAGATAAACATTTGTTTACTTTCCAAACCAAATATCAGCTGAGCAAAAGTACTGGGACTGCTGCAGGAAGTGAAAAGCAAATGCAAATGTCCAACGAGGAGTCGGGGACATGGAAGTAGTCCTGTCCCAGTATTTTTGTCGGTATGGCATTTATGCTGTCTTATCCCGTTTGAAGCAGAGCCAGCAGAGAGGAGACATGGAAGTGATGTCCATAGCAACAAGAGCAGCAATCAGGTTTCATGTTGCATTCAAATTTCACTTTTAGTCCAAATGACACTTGAGAGAGGCTTGATTCACCACTCACAAACCTGCGTGTGTGTGTGTGTGTGTGTGTGTGTGAGAAATATCCACTCAATGAGATCTCATGCCTTAACAAAAATAATATACAGCCAGTTATTAATTCAATAATAAGTTAATTAGTGTGCTTGGACTGTTTCTAATATTTTGATGACATTACTTACATACCTTTGCACAGTATACTCATACACACACCCAACCCAGGCCAAATTGGGACCCAACCCCATTACAAATTCCCTCGTTTATTGCTGTTAATCCTTTCCAGACCCAACCATGATAAGTGGGGCGAACAGGAAGTGTGGTCGGATGTTCAGAGTTGAGTTTTAGCTTGTTGTAGCCTGCCTGTAATTTTGCTCATCAAGTCTGGTGCTTGTGTGTCTTACCCGACATTACAGTAACGTTACTGATATCTACTGACCAGTGTCGAATACTACATATCATTCATTCGTTTTTAGAATGTATAAGACGCAGTTTTTTTCTTAAACTTTACTTCAGAACGACTAATACTGTAGTACTTGCCAGTCTGTTAGGAAACGGTAGCTCTTCATGAGCTATACTGAACTCACAACAAGCTTGCCAGAGGAGGAGGCTGGTCAGGCTCCCCCTGGTGGACAGAGGCAGCTAAATGAATCAGCTTTTAATGCATTGTGGGAAGAAGTTGAAATAGTTATTCTTATGTATGTCTAACTTGTATTGGTGCTTGTATCGCATATATTATATATATATTTATATATATATAATATATAATATTATATTATATTATAACATTATTAATTATAATAATTAATTCTAATTATTATTAATTATTATTATTATTATATTATTAATTATTTAATTAATAAGTTTAAGTACTTACAAACAGCAAGTTTAAGTACATATTTGTGATGTTAGAAATAAGGAGTTAGTGTGTTAATTAATTGTTTAATTAATTTAAACACAATTAATTATTATTAATTATTATTAATTAAATATTATTAATATATTATATTATATATAGTATGTTTATTATATTCATATTTCATAGCTTCCTTTTGGGTGTTAAGTTGCTGTGTGATGATTCTAGGACCGTGGACTGTGGAGACCTACGCACAGCACGTGTTTTGTGTATAAAGAGAGCACCCAGTGTACCTAATAATAAACATAGTCATGTGAAAAAATGAGGAAGCAAGCACAAGGAAGCTTGTCTAACCAATTTTCTGCGGGTCATTTAGCATCATGATACAGTATCTGTATTATACGTAGGCTAGCATGAACGCAGTGACTGTATAGTTAAATGAATACATTGCGATACGCTTCCCACCCTCAGGGGGCGCTCACAGAGGTTACTCAAATTGATGGGTCAGTCTTTTCAATCCCTCCCCTAATTGCGGAGGTCAACACGTCGCGGAAGTGATTCCTTATCAGCTCCATGTAGCTTCGTGGGGATCATAGAATCCCCACAGGCTGCAAGTGTGGTATGTCATCTCCAGGCTAATGTGTGTGTGTGTTTGTGTGTGAGGGCCTGACAAATGAAGATGAATGCTAGAAGATTCCACGGGGAGATGAGGACTTTGCATCAGCAAATAACAGAAACAATAGAGCGGAGGAAGAACAGCAGAGCGTAGATATTATTCATACGCAGACGACTACGTGGGAAACAATGAAGTGAAACAATGACTGGGAACAAATGGAGGCAAGAGGAGTCTAAACATCCTCCGGCGGCCATCTTGGTTGCTGATGCATTGTCAGGTCAGCTGACAAATGAGGCTTTGTTTTTTTTTCATATTTTGCCGCACAAAGCAACAAAAGTAGTGTTCCTCAAACGCCACTCGGCACCTTAAGTCAGATTTGAAGGTGGCGTCGTACACGGTGTAGCATCTGCTCGTGACATCTTTTTTACTTTTTAATGGTCTGGGCTGACTTTATTCCCAACTGTTTTTGTTTCAACATTTCACAAGCATTTTCTGTTCCAAGTTAAGGACTTTTTCTTTCATTTGCGTTGCTTTAAAAAAAAAAAAGGAAATTACTCGCCGCGGACCACTGGGTGGTAAATTATTAAAAAGGTACAATTCATTACCAATCGACACACGCTGAAACTCAAAGTTTGCACTCCTAATTAGGGCTGCATAAAAAATGAAAAAGATTCATACTAACATGCAATCTTATTTCTAAATAGTTAAGATTTAAGTGCGTACATTTCAGGCCATTCGAGCAGGAATTGAAAATTGATACAGCATTCTGGCGACCTGCTTGTGTTGTAAAATTGATATTCAGAATTACCGTGTTCGTGAATGCACCTTGGTGATCGGTGCATATTGAGAAAGTATTTTTTTATTGGTGTGGAGAGCGATGGAGAAATGTGTGTGTTGTTGTTGTTGGCATACGTTTAAAACGTGTGGATTACATTACTTTAAGTGCAAGTCATCACTTATTATACATCACAATATTATCTTCAAGCACTGTTGCAGATGGCTAAGTATATTCATTTAGCACCCAAATAAGTGCCCATCCTTATCAATGACAAGATGCCCGACCCTTCCTCCTTCACCTCCTTTGCAAAACAATTTAATTAAGCAAGTGGTTGCACAAAACCTTGAAATTTCCACGAACACGTCAAGGAGCGGAGCACACAAATCGTGTATACTATGATTTCTATCTTAACGGAATCGCGAACAGAATCACAGAATTGGCCAATAAAAACTGAATTTACCATTAAACACGGAATCTGATGTCATCAGAGATGAACGTCAGAACATTTGTGTGGGAAAGTATTTCTTCAACTTGATGTAAACTTCATGCAAACAAACAATAAAAGCTATCCCTTTAATGTCAAGCATGGGCATTACAATTTGTTTTGATTTTGTATGTGTGTAAGAGTGTGCATTAGAAAAGTTAGTTATATCTGTTTCTGAATTACTGGGCAAAATTGTCGAATGATGTATTCCATCAATAAATGTAAGGATTTTTGCTTTTATTGGTAATGGTAATGGTTTTATTTCATTTGAACATGCATCAGATTACAATTGAATGCATCACATAATCAGTTCACAGTTCCACATGTCCAAAAGGAGTAGGAAGAAGCAAAGCTTATTAAATCCTACCCCTCCATCTGGTACTTTTACAATCAGTAACTGTTACATTTGTTCACTTCCTGCTTTCCATAATGCAGTTTAAGTTTTTTTTTTAATAATGTACCTCGTACCAAAGTACGAGGTGATATGAGCATCCAATGACATAATGGGTACCATAGTAAGTGTCAATATAGTGATATATATAGCACATCATGACTGGTTCAAGACCCTTCATCCTTGTATTTAGCAAACATCAACTGCTTGTATTGTTTCTTGAATTGGCTCATTGTTGTGCATTGTTTGAGGGTCTTACTCAATCCATTCCATAGTTTGATTCCACATACTGAAATGCTATGGATTTTTAACGTAGTCCTAGCATATAAGTTTTTCAAATGTACTTCTTCCCTGAGATCATATTTCTCCTCTCTTGTAGAGAAGTATTGGATGACATTTTTAGGTAATTAGTTATTTTTAGTCTTATGCATTTTTTTAGCTGTTTGAAGATGAACTATATCAGCAAGTTTAAGTATTTGTGATGTTAGAAATAAGGAGTTAGTGTGTTTATTCACTAATCCAAAAAGCATATACTCAGTGCTGGTAAAAGAAGTACAAAACATGGAACTACCTTGCAGTGGTTGCTGAAGTAGTACTGTAGTAGTAGTCGTAGTAACACTGGCAGCGTAGAACACTGACAAGTTGCATGCTTTGAGGAACAACGGCAACACGTCCGCTTTTAATATGAAATGCAAATCATTCAATAACTCAAAGCTTGATAAGAAATGAGTGCATGGATGCTTAACAGTTACAAACCAAAGTACTAACAGTTTTTAGTAGAACATGTTTCTTCATTTTCCATTTGGACACTCGGTATTGGGGACCACTGGCGACCATTGGCGACCATTGGCGACCATTGGCGACCATTGGCGAACATTGGCGACCATTGGCGACCATTGGCGACCATTGGCGAGCACTGGCATCCTCCGGCTTGTTCTTTAGTTTTTAGTAGAACATGTTTTTTTTATTTTCCATTTAGACACTTGGTATTGGGGACCATTGGGGACCATTGGGGACCATTGGCGACCATTGGTGACCATTGGCGACCATTGGCGACCATTGGTGACCATTGGCGACCATTGGCGACCATTGGCGACCATTGGCGACCATTGGCGACCACTGGCATCCTCCGGCTTGTTCTTTAGTTTTTAGTAGAACATGTTTTTTTATTTTCCATTTAGACACTTGGTATTGGGGACCATTGGGGACCATTGGGGACCATTGGGGACCATTGGCGACCATTGGCGACCATTGGTGACCATTGGCGACCATTGGCGACCATTGGCATCCTCCGGCTTGTTCTTTAGTTTTTAGTAGAACATGTTTTTTTATTTTCCATTTAGACACTTGGTATTGGGGACCATTGGGGACCATTGGGGACCATTGGGGACCATTGGAGACCATTGGAGACCATTGGCGACCATTGGCGACCATTGGCGACCATTGGCGACCATTGGCGACCATTAGCGACCATTGGCATCCTCCGGCTTGTTTTTTATTGGGTTTTGGGACATGGCAGAAATATCATCAATACGTCCAAACACGTATTTAGACATTTTTTTTTCAACCCAACAAATGCCACAAATGGCATGGCCAAACGGTACGTCCGGTTGTGACCTGGACTTTACGGCTGTGAATATGTATACTTCAGCTGGATATACTTCCTGTATACATTCTTCTTCCCTGAACACCCATTGTTGACACTGCAGCGTCATGAAAAAGCAAAATGCAGGCGGAGTTAATCACCTGATGCTCACTAACCTTCCAGTACAGTACAGATGACATCAAACATCATTAAGCGCAATATTAATGCTTTATTTGGGACCACACCGCTTCAATGATCTAATTAAGTGCACCCTCATCGAGGGAGCATCCTTAACGAGCTCTCTCCATCCTTCTTAATCTGACAATTACAACATAATTATACAATCACTCTCAATTCCAAAGATGAGATGCCAGATAAGCACACAGAAACAATAATGGCCGCAATGGAAGGCTGTGAGGAGGCGGAGTCAACGTGAGGGCAGATGTTCACCCATTGGACAACACATTAACTGCTCTGCTCACAAGCTTCTTCCTCGTGTGTTGTCATGGCGATGTGAGATAGCTAACACAGGAGCAAGGATGCTAGCGACTCGTGTTTAACACGATGTTCCCGGGTTCCTCGCAAATCGACCCCATCGTTTCATGTGCCACTCTCGACACGAATGGAACATGCAGATGCTTACAACGCCTCCATTGTTGCGTCACCCCGGCTCGCTCACATGTAAACTGCTCGTTAGCGCTCACCTGGCTCACTCGCCGGATGCTTGCCGCTAATGACGTCCAATGAAGAAACAGCACTCGTGCACACATCTACATTTCCTATTGGGACCTCGGGGTCATGTGGGAGGGCATTGTGCCTTCCTCGTTCCTCCTTTTCTCTTTCAGGCTTTTGTTTATCCCTTCAGCTTTTCATCTCTCCCTGCGCATTGTGCCTCGTCTCTTATTGCTTTGATTTCCAGCAGCCGGCACTCACACATTCTCTTTCTGGCCGCCTCCATCAATATTTAATCATGTTTGGCCACCGGTGTCAGGCGGTCCACTCATGCGCTCGGCTGCCAGGGATCCTTGTTTTATTTTTTTATGTGAAAACTTCACATTTTCTTCATGCAACAAGTCGCCGCAGAGTCCCCCCCCCCAAAGCCACCACACGACGGCGGAAAGATCTGGTGTGGACAAAGCTTGTTGCTAGGCAGCGACGTCCTGCTGTTTATTGCGCTTTTCCAGTCATGTTGTCCTGATGTTGTCCTCTTGTGTGTGTGTGTGTGTGTGTGCGTGGCATCTGTCACCATGATATTGACTGTCATGCATGGAGCAGATATACAACAGATATTACAACACAGCCCATCTTGTCATGGAGAAACCAAACACGGAATGTGGGATCATAAGTTACAGATCATTTGGTTGTTCATTTGTACTTGTTCATATGCTGGTTCTTGATTCATAGTCAGTACAGATCAGTGTCTTATTGCATTGTTTTGGAGTGGGCCCATCCTGGTAGTGGGGTGAGGATGTAAAAATACCGTAAAACGGAGTTATAAGGGACGGCGGAGTAAAAAGAGACAATTTTCGGGAAAAATGTTTTTTGAACGATTTGTTCAAGAACAACAACACAAAGCAGCTTCCTGTTTAACATGAAAAGGCAGAATTACCTTTAAAACATTCATTCATTCATTTTCTACCGCTTTTTCCTCACAAGGGTCGCGGGGGTGCTGGAGCCTATCCCAGCTGTCTTCGGGCGAGAGGAGGGGTACACCCTGGACTGGTGGCCAGCCAATCACAGTGCCGGTTTCCTCCCACATTCCAAAAACATGCTAGGTTAATTGGCGACTCCAAATTGTCCATAGGTATGAATGTGAGTGTGAATGGTTGTTTGTCTATATGTGCCCTGTGATTGGCTGGCCACCAGTCCAGGGTGTACCCCGCCTCTTGCCCGAAGACAGCTGGGATAGGCTCCAGCACCCCCGCGACCCACGTGAGGAAAAGCGGTAGAAAATGAATGAATGAATGAATGCTAGTGCATCGTTCTGCTGCATAGCATAAATAAATATATTTTTACCTGCATTTGGGTCCTTATCTCTGCATCCTGGGGTCGAACCGCAAAGCTCACAAGCTGGAACGTGACAGAAATATGTCTGTCTTGTTACATGCATTGTTAGCTCCCACATGCTAGCTGTTTTTTTAGCTGTTTTTTCTATCTTTAGAATGGCGTAGAGAAGATTTTGTGTGTAATGACTATGGATGATGGGTCTTACAATAACAAACGTGTCCTAGACTGCTTGCCTGATTGGCACAGAAATTGAACCATTTTCCTTTTCATCATGTGGGCGGAGCACGGTGAGAAAGTTGGAATGAAGTTCTCATACCTCTGGTCCATCCCACTTAAATAGTTAACCTCCAATTTATCATTATAAACTTAATAGATTTGAAACTGAGTGGGGAAGAAGGACAAAGTAAGGAGTCAGAAAATGTACCACTTTCACACTGAATGGGAGGAATTTTTTTGTCATGAGCTTGAGCTACATGGACCAATGCAGTTCCGTAACATTACTGACGCCTAGTGGTCAGAACGCTACATATGACATGTCTTTCAATATTTTTTGACTAAAAGTGATAATTTATTCACGATGCAGAGATGAGATGCTGTGATGAAATATGTGTCTGTCAATCCGTGTGTCTGGCGCAGTTGGAGTGCGAGTGGGTGGAGTGCAACTTCCTCTTCTTGCAATTCAGCATGTGATCACACACACACACACACACACACACACACACACACACACACACACACACACACACACACACACAAATAAGCAATGTTCAACAATATGCTTTTTTGTCAGAAGATGCACCTTTATGACATTTAGGAAAACATCTATATCAGGGTTGTCAGAACTGTATCGACTGACGGGCCACATATTGATAACCGTGTTTTTTATAAATGTTATCCAATATAAATATGATAAGGTGTGATAGATAAATATTATTGATATATTAAATATAGTATTAATAATGTTGCTGTCTCAACATGGCCTTTTATGAGTAAAGTATAGTAAAGAAATGCATATTAAAGCAAATTTTATGAATTTTCTGAAGCATTTCCAAGCATAAAATAATGATTTTTAGTATTCTACATTTATCACAGGTGTCACAGGTGTCAGTAATGTTACTGCAAAGTTGGGTGAGACACACAAGCACCAGATGCTGGAATAGCAGGCTTTTATTACAGGTTTACACCACCTATCATACTAGGTATGAGTTTGCCGACTCCCATGGGTTCATTGTATTGAGTTGTGGACTCCTGTAGAGCAGCTACACAAAATAACCCGCACAGAAAGCTTTATAGATCTTCTAGAATCTGCACCTATTCAGGCTGTATTCCCTTGGATTTCCAAAATGGTCTGTTTTAATTGATTCCATGTATATAGTACATATAGTGTACTATATAACTGATTTGTCTGACCCTGTTTTTGCAGTTTATCTGCTCTTGTGTATTATGTACTATACACTCACGTGCTCTTGTACTTTCACCTTGTGGGACTGATAAAGTCGTACCTTATCTTATCTTAGCTTGATCCAGAGAGCCCTCCAGCAAGGCTTTTGTCACCTGTGAAATCAAGTTAGCGAAACACATGTGATTCAAAGGATGGATCGTGACTGCCAGAGCACCGAAGAGAAACTTCTGCTTGGCACAATTTGAGCCGAGGCCAAATCCAGTGCGGTCCTGTCACTTTGACGTGTTATTAAAAGTGACTCACGCATGGTGTTGAACTATACACAGGGGACACTACATTAGGTATGCCTGCACCACTCCCAATACAAGAGCTGTATGACAACATTTGCCTTTCTACAAATATAATAATCCTCATAGTTTAACGTATTTATGATTGTAAAGTTCAATTAAAGACTTAGTAGTGAGAAGCTGCACCATTCTTTTTAATCAGTTTTGGGCATGCTTGATGCCAGTGTTTCCAGGAGGCTAGTGGGAAGATGGCTTCACAGAGGTCATCCACTGTCTGGAACTGATTTGGAACCATTTTTGTAAACTCCCCGTGCCATCCATCCTCAAATGTTCTCCATTGGATTTAAAGCCATAACATTTCAGTATGTGGAATCAAACTATGGAATGGATTGAGTAAGGACCTCAAACAATGCACAACGATGAGCCAATTCAAGAAACAATACAAGCAGTTGATGTTTGCTAAATACAAGGATGAAGAGTCTTGAACCAGTCATGATGTGCTATATATATCACTATATTGACACTTACTATGGTACCCATTATGTCATTGGATGCTCATATCACCTCGTACTTCGGTACGTGACAAAAAAATAAAAATAAAAATTAAAAAAATTAAACATTTAAAAATAAAAATAAAAAATTATATCATATATTATATCATCTCGTACTTCGTAACATGACAAAAAATAAAAAAATAAAAATACAAATAAAAAAATTAAACATTTAAAAATAAAAATAAAAATATATTATATCACCTCGTACTTTGGTACGTGGCAAAAAAATTCAAAAAAATGTAAAAATTAAAAAACAAAAAATAATAAAATAAAATAAAAAAAACTCAAATTGTATTAGGAAAGCAGGAAGTGAACAAATGTAACAGTTACTGATTGTAAAAGTACCAGATGGAGGGGTAGGATTTAATAAGCTTTGCTTCTTCCTACTCCTTTTGGACATGTGGAACTGTGAACTGATTATGTGATGCGTTCAATTGTAATCTGATGCATGTTCAAATGAAATAAAACCATTACCATTACCATTAGATTTAGGGGAACATGCAAGATGGTCCAATAGAGTGAGCTTATTCCTCCGGAAGAAGTCCTTTGTGCGTCCTGTCAGTCAGGGCGTGTCCTGTCAGTCAGGCCCTTCAGTCATGAGGGATGCCCCCCTGCAACATCTCCATATAGCCATTTGCCGTTTGACGCCCCTGCACAACCTGAAGCTGCATTGTTCCATTGAAGAAACATGATGACACCTCCTGTGCCATGTAGAACATGTGTGTGTGTGTGTGTGTGTGTGTGTGTGTTATGTGCTTTTGATCCACTAAGACCAACAAAAGTGTTTAGTTCACCAGTCACACACTCATGCATATAGAAAATGTAGCCAGCTTTTGTTACACACACACACACACACACACACACACACACACACACACACACACACACACACACAGGACCTATTCACGTACACAGGATGTGCTGACACCTTTCTCACCGCCTCGCCAGAACTACACACAAGTACACACATCACATTTGCATTCTGCTGATTTTTGCATCCACAGTGACTTTCAGAAGTAGATACACTTTAATACACACACACACACACACACACACACACCTGAGGGTGGGCCTTCCTTTCCCTCGTCGCTCTCCTCTCTTTAGCGTGTGTGTCAGTGTGTGTCCTTGTGTGATTTATAGAGACACAACAAGGATGCAAAGTAGGAGATGTATGTCATGATGTTGCACACAGGAATAGAGTCAATTTGATCAAACAGGAAGTTGGCCATTTTGAATTTTCCCTCATCTCGATACTGCTCATGTCCAATGGGGGCCAGATATTTGGGATTTTTGTGTTTGGCCTCGTGGTCCTAAATTCCTCATTTTCCCGCCTTGCCCGCATCATTTCTCAGAATTCACACACAATTTGGAACAAGTTGACATTTCTGCTTGGGATTTATCACCTCCATTTATTTGAGCCACACTTTGTGCTGAGCTACCAGGCAAGCGGCGTGGTAATAAAATCTGCCCCCGGAACTCGTGTCCACCCACCATGTTCCGATAAGAGCCCAGTCCATTCTGCTAAATTTCTTTTACTAGTCACATAAAAATAAATTCAAGCTCTGGCCGCCGTTAGCATCAGCTGGTGTGGAACATATTGCAAACCAATAACCCGGAGGAACCTTGAGCAGTGTGGGAAGACTTGTGGAGAAAATGAATTTGCACAGTGCGGCATCTTTGTTTGGATGCGAGTGAGACGTCTTATTAACGCAGGAGCTCAGCTTCATCAGCTTGCATGTTAATGAGTTCCATTAATGCAGCGTTTGTGTCGTTCTCGTGTCAATCAACATTAGAACCTCGCTGCCGCTTCCATCGTGGGTTCCCCTCCCCGGGGTTCCGTGCCGCCGGATCCTCCATAAACGTTTATCTGTCGCATTTTACGGCGTTCCTAAGAGGATGAGTGGATTAAAGGCGTTTATGATAACACTCGAACTCCAATTTCACCGCCCACAAAACTTAAAAAAAAAAATAAAAAAAAAACAACAAAATCCAGTTTAGGGACGTTTGTGTGAAATAGGAGCGCTTATTAAAGGCCATATCTTCCTGCGTATAATGCAGCAATATATATTTATGAAAAAAGCTTGAGCGAAAAGGGAAATTGGATCTGGCTGTGTTGTGTGTCAGCAGAGGTTAAATCAAACATGTGGAGTCTGCCGGCACAGCGCACTTCTGAAGCGGCGCTTTCCTGCACCGTTTCGATGCCAGATGACCTCTACTTCCATGACATGTAGCGGTATCACACGCGGTTTCCAACAAGCGGTTTAGTTTGCAAGCATAAACGCCGAGGTGTCTTTTGCGTGCAGGCCTAAAGTTCCCTTAAATATTGTCTAAATATCTTGTAGTGAGCATTCATAATCCACACACCACACAGGTCAAAACAGCATGATTATTAGGTTGGCCACAATAAAAGGCCACTCCAGTGCAATTCGTAGAAGCTGAACATGCACATGAAAACATCCCAGTTCTTGCGTGTCTAGCATACTCACCGAGGACTGCAGTCGAGGTAGATGGTGGTTACATCCGATACTATTTTTTGGACCCCGTCCCCAATAAAAAAGTCACATAACTGTTAACGGTTAAGGAATCTGCGGGGCTCTAATTATGTTAAAAACTTATTCACAAAGAACATCACAAATAATATTCCATTTATTAACATTGCATTCATTTTTCGCAGTCAGGTGTAGTAGTTTTTGCTTTTCTTTACCTATTTTGTACGTTTGATTTTAGGTTGTGCAATCCATTGTACATGATAATTACATTTTCAAATCAATTCATGCATTTGCAGCTATGTGTGAAATACAGTATGCCCATCTTTGTTGTATTTTACGGGCAGAAAGATAAACAACAGGACACGATTCCAAATATTTGTTAACATTAACATCTCCTGATGAACACAACATTTTAATCATGCAAAAAGATCACATATGTCTGAAAATGGATTCACCTAATGCTTGTCTCTTTAGTAGCACGTTTTTTTGTTTATTCAGACCACACATACGCACATAATAAAGAGGTGATTGTTGGAGCGTCCCTGAATGCACCCTGCGGTCATCAAGTGACAATGAGAAAGTGTCGAGCTGACTGGAGATGTGTTCACATACAGAATACGGTTTTGGAATTAAACTGCTGCTGATGTGTTCAGGGTCGGAATAAAGTTATAAAAGAGTGTCAGACACCGCACTATGCCTTTGTCATAACGGAGAGATGTGGCTTGACATGACGGTAAAATGTTAACGTGTTCAATGGCGACTCCAAATTGTCCATAGGTATGAATGTGAGTGTGAATGGTTGTTTGTCTATATGTGCCCTGTGATTGGCTGGCCACCAGTCCAGGGTGTACCCCGCCTCTCACTCAAAGTCACCTGGGATAGGCTCCAGCATACCCAAAAGAGGACAAGCTCATCTTATATTGTTTTTTTTAATGAATTGTTAAATTATTCTCATTTTATTGTATTTATAGTCATGGTCAACAAACTAAAGGCAATATGACAAAATCATTCAGTGACCTTGAAAAATATCATTTATGGAGGTCTGGCTGTCTAGGTCGGGGTGAGCTCACCAAAGTGTGCCCGCCTACTCGCCACTGCTGGGGCTGCCGTATGTTATGTTTTTTGACCTCATAGATGTTTATGTTGTTATTTTTTGCACGTCGCAGTGTTTGTGATCCAAACGCCCACCCAATCCGCCACCAACCCCCCCCCCCCCCCCCCCCCCCCCCCCATCCCCCGCCCAAACCCCTGTTGGTCTGTTGGGGTGTGGCACGGGGCTCGTGTGCCAACGTACTTGGCCAGCGATGATGTTATGGCTGTTTGAGAGGAACAGGAAGACGGGATGGAATAACAACAACAATAACAGCAGGGGCTAAGGTGATAATGTTAGTCAAACACTTTGTGGACACTTTCCGGCGTTACCTTTTGTGTGTTGTACTTCAGAAAATGAATTTTACTTTAAACTAAGTCAGGAAAAACATGAAAAATAAAAACTTTTATCTTATCGCTCTAACAATAGCTGCTAAAATTGCATACACAATGTCATATATTCACACACAACTTCCTATACAAGTGGTTGCCGACACAGCAAAAACCAATGACTGTTTCTCTGTGTGTGCCCTGTGATTGGCTGGCGACCAGTCTAGGGTGTACCCCGCCTCTTGAGAAGTCACCCGGGGGTACACTTACGTGCATTATGATTATATGAAGTCACTTCAAGAAAGGACCCAAGTTGCACTGTATCTATATCATCAACTAATCAATATTTTTGGGGGTTACGGGACCCCCTCGGTAGAATGGCTCTGTATTGATTTATAGAGTGTATTGCTATGCTAAGAAGTAACAAAACCCAAAGTCAGCATAATGTTCATGTGTTCTGGAAAGAAAGAAAGAAAGAAAGAAAGGAAGGAAGGAAGGAAGGAAGGAAGGAAGGAAGGAAGGAAGGAAGGAAGGAAGGAAGGAAGGAAGGAAGGAAGGAAGGAAGGAAGGAAGGAAGGAAGGAAGGAAGGAAGGAAGGAAGGAAGGAAGGAAGGAAGGAAGGAAGGAAGGAAGGAAGGAAGGAAAGATTGAAGGATTTTTGGGGGTTACGGTACCCCCTAGGTAGAACAGCTCTGTATTGATTTATAGACTGTATTGCAAACTATGCTAAGAAGTAACAAAACACAAAGTCAGCATAAACCACTCCAGGCTCAACAATGTGCTGTTGACGGACATGCCATTGTTCTGTGGTGAAGTGGTTCACTGTATGCTAATTACAATGTGCAATGCTGAAAGACAACGTTGTACATTTGTAACCGTCACATTGATCCCAGTTATAGCGCACGGTCAGATCCAATTAATAGATGCCAGACTGTGTCATGTGACCATGTTTGCATTGCGCTAACTGTGAAAGACCCACAGTCGGCTACAGTTGTGTTGTGTTCTGGATCCGTCCACATGGGCCTAAAGAAAGAAAGAAGGAGGCCAGCAGTGCGGATTTTTTTCATGCAAAGTCGTGACAGGCGGCGCGGGGGCGGGACGGGGGAAGACAAATGGTCATTAGGTGGAAGTGAAGTCGACATCGTGAAGAGGTGAGAGAAAAGCCAGCAAATGAGGTTGAACACAAGGAAGTAGATGATAGAGAGGCGGAGGGGGTGTGGTGCACACACACACACACACACACACACACACACACACACACACACACACACACACACACACACACCTTGTTGATCTGTGCGTCATCCTCATTCACCTTTAAAGTCTCAGCTTGTCATCTGTCATCGCTGTCCTCCTTTTCTCACCTGTGTGTGTGTTACCTCGCACAGCAGGTGCGTTAGTATGTGTGTGTATGTGTGTGTGTGAGACTTCCTCCTCTCGTTAGATGCACTTCAAACGCCTTTTTGTCTTTTAAATGTTTGTCTGCAAGGCATCGCCACAGTCGCCTTTTTTTTTTTCTTTTGTCCTGTTAAGCCGGCAAACACAAATAGCTGCTGCAAAGCGTCACAGGCGTTAAATGACTGCAAGTCGGCTCCTTTAAATCCATCGACAAGTACCTTTTTTTTTTTTTGCCAAGTTAAAAGGTCTCCATTGGAGATTGAAAGCACTCATCCACTGAACTGCCCTACATGGCTTTCATCCAGTTAAGGTTGAGAGTGTTTCACACCCCCCCCCCCCCCCTTCCCTTCGCCCCCGTCATGTCCTCATGTTTCTATATCTGTTGCGATATTGTGGAGTGTGTCATTCTGAAGGTATAAAAATACGTCTGGAGTAGGGGCCTTGCTGCTCTGCTTCGGGTCCCCATTAAGAGCTTAAATGTGACGAGCTGTGCTGAGTCACGGCCCAGACGGACCTCATCCGGATTGAAGCCAGAGCACGGAGAGGTTTCTAAATGTGGATAGCACTCAAGAGTCTCCAACTTAACTCTTTTTCTCCCCTTTTGGTGAGAAAGTGTCTGTGTTACTTTCTGAGAGGTGCTGGAATGACCAAAAATTCAAGAAAAAGAGTCGGAGAAGTCGGGCGGCACGGCGGTCTAGTGGTTAGCGCGCAGACCTCACAGCTAGGAGACCAGGGTTCAATGCCATCATCTGATTGGCTTCAGGGTGTACCCCGCCTCTCGCCCGAAGACAGCTGGGATAGGCTCCAGCACCCCCGCGACCCTCGTGAGGATAAGCGGTAGAAAATGAATGAATGTAAAAAATGGCAAAATTAACTGAAATACGTCAATGAGATGGCTGCACGGTGGACGAGTGGTTAGCGCGCAGACCTCAGAGCTAGGAGACTTGAGTTCAATCCCACCCTCGGCCGGTTTCCTCCCACATTCCAAAAACATGCTAGGTTAATTGGCGACTCCAAATTGTCCATAGGTATGAATGTGAGTGTGAATGGTTGTTTGTCTATATGTGCCCTGTGATTGGCTGGCCACCAGTCCAGGGTGTGACTCTCGCCCAAAGACAGCTGGGATAGGCTCCAGCACCCCTGCGACCCTCGTTAGGAAAAAGTGGTCGAAAATGAATGAATGAATGAGTCAGAGAAGTCCACTCTGGCCTGTGGAACTCACCACACTCGGTTCCACAATGGAACTGACCAACCACTCAGTGGACTACGGACTTCTGCCGAGGCCAAACGATCCTTGTTCGGAGCTGCATCAAATTGTCCGGACATTAAGACTCATGCAGGATTGATAACCTTGGCCAAAAATATCACCGTTTCACAGTATATGTGTGATATATATATGTGATTTATGTTGCTGTTTCATAGTAACAGGTCACACTTCTGTTTCCGCGTCATGTGATTGTGGTTAGGAACTGAGACATTAGCCATGTATACATGGACCCAAATATTCCAATTGCATTCGGTTTACTTGCTCAAACAGAAAGAATGTAACCTTTGTATACACCTCATTCCGAAAGAAAAGTGCCAATCCGAATGAATATATAATCGGATTCACAGGGGTGGAATTTTCCTTTTCCCAAATCCGATTGAGGTATCTTGTACCCGCTCAAACGGAAAGTTGTCAGACTGCGTTCTTCTTTGTGGTGTTTTTCTTCTTCTGGTGTTTATTGACGATTGGCAAGCAGCTTTGGTGTGCATTAGCGTCATCTGTGGAACAGAATCTAAACCCTTCTATACGCCATTCACAGGTCCAGTTTTATTAAAAAAGAAAATACATATCTATATAAAACATGTGCCGAGCTTAATTATAAAATATTAGCAAGATTGAACTTTATCTTTTCCTGTTCCCGGGTGCGTTTTTTCAGCGGATGCTGAGATATGACGTAACACGCAGCTCGAGACGTTCTTCAGTTTTAAAAATGGAGGTGAGCAATCGGCACTGGACTGCTGCGGAAAGTTTGTTTTTGATTCAAACTAAATTTAAAGACTGGATGAAGGAAAAACTGGCAATACGGAGTTATTTCAACAAGTGAAAGAAAAACTCGAGGAAGTCGGTATCATGTGATGTTGTTTACGTTTTACTCCGCATGCCCCATTGACTATTCTGGTTGATTATAGCGCCGCATATAGACAAGAGATTGGAATATTCCTTTCCATGTATACCATTGTTTTCGGAAATGTCATTCGTAAAGATTCCATTCGGAAAGAGAAAAACTCCTCATGTAAACATATCCATTGTAAAGCGGTTGTTGCTTGTTGTTAAGTGGAGCGTAAACGCGTTACAGCACTTCCACTCCACTCCTGTCTCGCTCTGAATCACATCTCCATGTTTGGTGACCCTCAACGTGGTAATATTGACTGACAACGGGGGCAACAGTGCGGCCGTACCGCCGCCGCTCAATGCTAATGAGGCAGCTAACGGCCTTGGTATCTGTGCCCAACTTTCAACACATCCAAGCCCAGGAATAACCATCCATGTAGTTCTCTCATATTGTCGGGTTGGTATGATGCATTTTAGTGGTTTTGAAACCAACCAATCAAATTTCAGTGTTTGAATAGAGCAGTTCAGTGCTTGTAAATTGAATTGATGCTACATTTAGTGTTAAGGTGTTGGTAGGATTGGTGTTACTCCAATAAA
This sequence comes from Doryrhamphus excisus, assembly GCF_030265055.1. Lineage (NCBI taxonomy): Eukaryota > Metazoa > Chordata > Actinopteri > Syngnathiformes > Syngnathidae > Doryrhamphus > Doryrhamphus excisus. The sequence goes on along the minus strand of NC_080466.1, from coordinate 18,044,445 downwards.
AATAGGGCTGGGTTAAACGATTATTTCTGTAATCGATTAATCTAGAAAATAGTTTTTCGATGCATCGATTAATCCCTGAAAGTCCCTGATTAGTCCCTGAAAACATAAACCACAAACCAGGTTAACAAAAATATATATTTCTAAATGATCTGTATAATAACATGAACAATACTAATACTAATAACAATAATAATAATAGAAATAAAACTAACTATAGCGTGTATTTGAGGAGTGTGTGTGTGTGTCAAAAAAAAAAGTGTCAGCAAGACGCGAGTGTGTTCAATTTACGTGGTGCGGTTTGGATGAATGACGGGATTAATCATTGCAAACAAGGAAGTAAAAAAAAGTTGAAAACTTACGGCGTCTTCTCCTCACAAGCAGCTCCCGGGTGCTTCCTCAATAGGTGCTGGTGCATCGCAGTCGTGCTTTTGTGATATGCCATCTCAATTTTGCATAGGTCACAAACCACCACATCATTACCTTTTGGCGTGAAGTATTCCCATACTTTGGATACTCTGTTGCGTGATCTTTTCTTCTGGCCGGACTCACTGAAACTTGTTCCCGTGGCCGCCGCCATGTTTTGATTCTGAGTAGTGGTGTGGTACAAACGGGTCAAAAGAACTAGTTCTTTTTTGCGAACAAATGAACAAGAACTAGTTCTTTTTTGCGAACAAATGAACCGCCCTCGAGTGGTTAGCGCGCAAACCTCACAGCTTGGAGACCCGAGTTCAATTCCACCCTCTCTGTGTGGAGTTTGCATGTTCTCCCCGTGCATGCGTGGGTTTTCTCCGGGTACTCCGGTTTCCTCCCACATTCCAAAAACATGCTAGGTTAATTGGCGACTCCAAATTGTCCATAGGTATGAATTTTGAGTGTGAATGGTTGTTTGTCTATATGTGCCCTGTGATTGGCTGGCCACCAGTCCAGGGTGTACCCTGCCTCTCGCCCGAAGACAGCTGGGATAGGCTCCAGCACCCCCCCCCCCTCGTTAGGATAAGCGGTAGAAAATGAATGAATGAATGAATGAATGAACCGCCCATAAAATACCCGTTCAGTCCGCCGGCTGTTTTGTTCATGACCGACACAGCACTAGTTGGTGAGCTGTTGAGTCGGAACGAACGTGAACATGAGTGAACAGACTGACTCAACACGACTGACTGGGTCTATGGGGGAGATCACAATTTCGGTCACATCCAATTGACCGAAATGAACGGATCTTTTTACTGAATGAAGCGGAATGATCCTGTTCACTGAAATGAACAGTTTTGCCCAACACTAATTGGCGCATCGAGTGAAGACGCATCGACATGCAGTTCTTGTGTCGACGTATGTTTTGTGTCGATGTCATCGATGACGTCGACACGTCGTCCCAGCCCTAGATAAAAAAACATCAATCAGCTACTGTACCTAATGTTGTGGCTGCTTTAGTACCCTCTAAAGTTGGTATGGGCCAGTAATGCCAACAGGCCGCCCTTACTGTACATCAAACGTCTCTCCTTCGTTCATCTGGAGAGACTGATTCTGTTTTCTTCCCGCAGTCCACCCCCCGCCTCCTTGCTATAATATCCATTTTGCCGCCTCATGATGGATGGCGGCCTCCAGCTGACTGCCGAGCGGCGGCGGTGGATCAAAACATCATTTTCACTCATTTATTTTGGCCCCCGATCTAACCGTCTTTGCCCGTCTGTTTGATATCACACAAGCCTGCCTGTTTCCTTCTTTTTTTGGTTTGATTCCCATCATCATACACCTGCCAGCCGCCTTTCCCTCCTCTTCACGTCCTTAAGTTTGTCATTTGTTGAGGAAATCTGCTCCTTTCATTTCAGTCAAAACAGAATTTGACTTTATCCCCCCCCCCCCCTTCCAGTCTTTTTTCCCGGCGTCCTGCCGACCGCCATCGTCATGTGGTTTTTGGTCAGTAAGCTGACATTTAACCATTATTCTGTTCATCTGTGAAAGCTCTTAAGGCACTCCTTTCCCCCCTGTTCTTTGTCACGGAAACGCTCCCAGCCACCCTAACCTTTACCTTAAGGATCTAAATGCAGATGGCATAAAAAAAAAGAAATCATAAATAAAAACAGAATATCTGGCGGTCGCATCTACGGGCTCGCTTGCTGCATTGAGGCCGCTCGAGTCGCCTCTGACCTTCATACGTGCCGTCGCTGACATTCTCTTGGGACCGGAGAATTCCGTTTCCGGCTCCCCTGCCAGGCAAATATTTGTGTGGATCAGCTGCTGCCGTGATGACGGAGGGATGACAGGAGTGAGAAGAAAGGCAAAAAAACCTGTCAGAATGTGAGATGAGTGATGGTGCTGCGGCCAGGCCACCGGTTGGCGTCGTTAATGTGACTGCACGGATGATGGAATGTGCCCGGTACCGCGAGTGATGCTAAAATAAAGTATTGATCCTGGTGGTATTAACCTGCACTGCACCACTAAACTCAATCACTAGGAGAACCATGTTTCACCGTCAATTGGTTTGGATATTTAACATCGTTTGGTTGTTTAAGAACAGCCAATCATCCCTCAATTCATCTCAAAATTTACTTAGAACATTTTTATTAGGAAATTAGGTTTCATCTTTTGCTTTTTTTCAGGGTGAAAAACGGCATTTATTAGAAATGAAAAGACATTTTGTGGGTTGCTCAATTTGCTTTCAATTTCGAGTGTAAAAATAAATGTCTGCGGGCTGCACGGTGTTCGAGTGGTCAGCGCGCATAGCTCGCAGCTAGGAGACCAGGGTTCAATTCCACCCTTGGCCATCTCTGTGTGGAGTTTGCATGTTCTCCCCGTGCATACGTGGGTACTCCGATTTCCTCCCACATTCCAAAAACATGCTAGGTTAATTAGCGACTCAAAATTGTCCATAGGTATGAATGTGAGTGTGAATGGTTGTTTGTCTATATGGGCACTGTGATTGGCACATAGGTAGCAGGTGCAGATTCTGGAAGATCTCGAAAGCTTTCTGTGTTGGTTATTGTGTGTAGCTGCTCTATAGGAGTCCACAATTTAAGGGATGAAAATTATCATAACAGGTCCCCGTTTAAGGTAAATGTACTTTACCCTGCGATTGGCTGGCAACCAGTCCAGGGTGTACCCTGCCTCTAGCAGCTGGAATAGGCTCCAGCACCCCCGCGAACCTCGTGAGGACAAGTGGTAGAAAATGAATGATTGAATGAAATAAATGTCTGTGTCATGTCATCGGCGTTGCACATACAGCTCTGATCAAAATGTCAATTAAAAAAAAAAATTCAAGAAATTACATTTTGCACTGTTGGATCTCAAAGTTCCAAGTCGAGCCTCAAAATGCCAAATGAAAGAATGGAAGTGAGACAAAACATGTTTTTTGAGTGAAAGAGGCAGCAAAATCTTGGAAAATATGTGTCACCGGCCCTGAGCACTCTGTGTGTATGCTGGCAGCCCCGCCTCCGCCCACCAAGACAAACGGGCTAAGTGTCCTGAAACGTTTTCAGTTCAAAATGCAAAGGATTTTTTCTATTTTTGTATTTTGTTCAGCGTCTTATCCACACAGAATTTGTGTCCTGGAACTGTACTTTCAGAAAATAATCTGTATATTATGAAAACACCGTCTTGTCATTTTCATATAGACAGTTGTACAGCTGTTATTAAAAAATGATGATGTCACCAATATTGTTTTTTCTACAGGAAAAAATTATTTGGATAAATAAAGGTTTGGGCGGCACGGCATCGAGTGGTTAGCGCGCAGACCTCACAGCTAGGAGACCATGGTTCGATTCCACCCTCGGCCATCTCTGTGTGGAGTTTACATGTTCTCCCCGTGCATGCGTGGGTTTTCTCCGGGTACTCCGGTTTCCTCCCACATTCCAAAAACATGCTAGGTTAATTGGCGGCTCCAAATTGTCCATAGGTATGAATGTGAGTGTGAATGGTTGGTTGGTTGGCTGGCGACCAGTCCAGGGCGTACCCCGCCTCTTGCCTAAAGACAGCTGGGATAGGCTCCAGCACCCCCGCGACCCTTGTGAGGAAAAGCGGTAGAAAATGAATGAATGAATAAAGGCTTTAAAAACTCACTTAATGACTATTAAGATAATGACAAAAACCTTCTTCTGGTGGCTAACAAGATAAAAAACTACAGCAAGTGTTGACATAAACAAACACATTTTCATAGAAATGTCCCCTTTTTACTCACATTTTACGTTGACAAAAGCCCACGACCTTGTGTGTCAACATGGACGACTCCAGCAGTCACTTTTTAGCAAGAATGAAAAATAAGAAAATCTTCAGCGTATGGATCAAGCGCGTACCCTTTCATTCCTAGAGTGTGTGTCCACGTCGCTGGCGTCTGACAGCCCTGAGTCAAAGGAGGCTGCTTCCTCCTCGTCCTCCATGCGGCCTCTACGGGGCAGACTTTTTATCTGGCAAGTGGAGCAGACCTTTCCCGAGTCTTTATCTTCCAAACAGTGGAACATGGAACCTGCGTTCTCTAATCTGGTTTGCAGTGCCTGGATAAATATTAGAACGTATTTGACCAGAGCGTTTTTCAATTAGACGGAGGTCGCTTGGTATGTTCGCTTCGTCAAGACCGTCTGCTTAATTTCACTTCACAACTGATTTGATTATTATCTCGCTCTGCCAGCCTTCTGCTTCTCTGACTTCGGTGTCATTAAAGTTTGATTAATAACTACACCATTTCCTCCTATCTCTCAATCCCTCAGACGCTTTGCTCTCGCCGGGTCAGGGAAACCAGATCTGATTTTGGACCAGTGGAAGCAAAGGAGCAGAACTGACTGGAAGTGCTGATTCTTCTCCAGTTGGACAAGATAACGGAACATTGCATCATCGGACCCACGCAGAGGTAAGACTTATTTGGACTCGAATTTGGTTCCAGGAAGTGCGTTTGGCCTCCTTATGTTTTTGCATCACAGTCTCGCAGTAGTTCTTTTTGGTCCGGTGGAAGACTAGAAGAGACCAGAAAACTGCTTCAAACTTCCTGCCTTGGAAGACTGCTAGAAAAAGCACTTCCCCTTCCTCAGACAGCTTATCAGTGACAAACTTTTGTCTGCTTTGAATTCACTCCTTCACTGTCACTAATGAAGGCCGGGCTAATTTGGGAGTTTAAAAACTCATTAAGATCAAACGAGCTGCTATAAAGACGCTAATTCTTTATTGTTGGACGAGCTGTGCCCACGTTGCTCTTTTTTTTTTTTTTTTTTCCTTAAAGAGTTTTAAATAACATCTCCTCTGCTACCAACCGTGGCATAAAACAGCTTTAGGATTGCTTATGTCATCACCTGCGGCTGTGATTGGACGTGAGAATCAATAGAGTTCACGGCTGTAAGTTTGAACGATTGGTTGCACTTTTGATGAACGATGGAGGGTGACGTCATCGCAGATGATGATGATGATGATGAAGAAAATGCAGCAGGGACTCAGACGTGACTGGCTTTGCTAATTGACCCTGACAAGCAGAGGTCAGTGCTCACCTTCACACAGACAGGTGGCTGTGTGTGTGTGTGTGTGTGTGCCTTCTGTTAGCAATTTTCATCTTCTGATTTAACTTTTTGTAGCTAATTTAAGTTTTGAATTGTGTTTCTATCAAGGCTGTAATTAATTTTTCTGTTAATGTATTTTTTTTCATGAATCTGTAATTTTCTGTTGCTACATTTTTCATTGAAGGACCATTTAGATGTTTGATTTCTGCGTGATATTATACAAAGGGGCTGCACAGCGGTCGAGTGGTTAGCGCGCAGACCTCACAGCTAGGAGACCAGGGTTCAATTCCACCCTCGGTCATCTCTGTGTGGAGTTTGTATGTTCTCCCCGAGCATGCGTGGGTTTTGTCTGGGTACTCCGGTTTCCTCCCACATTCCAAAAACATGCTAGGTTAATTGGCGACTCCAAATTGTCCATAGGTATGAATGTGAGTGTGAATGGTTGTTTGTCTATATGTGCCCCTTGATTGGCTGGCCACCAGTCCAGGGTGTACCCCACCTCTCGCCCGAAGGTAGAAAATGAATGAATGAATGAATTATGCAGAGGTGTGGACTCCAGTCAGCCAGTCACAATTTAGCTGACTTTTCGATGAGTAAAATATGAGTAATATATTATGTAATATATTTATATAAATATTTATATATATTAAGTATATAATTAGTAAAATATTCCAAACATTCCAAGTATTCATCTGATTCTTATTATATCACATCTAGACAGATAACACATTTTCCCACAGAATCTGCCTCATTGAACGCATCTATTGACCTCCAATCCCAATCTCCAACCTCCATCTGTTTTGCTTGGATTGGTGTTGTAACGCTAAACTCCTCGGAAGGAGTCGGTAACTTGAGACTTGGCTTGAGGATTAAGATGGATGACTTTAAAGACTGACTTTCTCCCACCTCGTGGCCATTTTGTATAACGCTAGCTTACATGCTGGTTGTATTCCCCTGACTATGCTCATACAGCTTATCGTGGTTTTGGTTTATTTGTCTTTGTAATTCACTGTTGGTCTCAACAATGCCTGGAAAATAAGTTTGACATTTCAGTGCCGGCTCGCTGAGTACTTTTATCTCTTTCATCTCTCGCGTCGATGCGTCTTTGTGTGGGTAATAAATTAACAAATCAGCCAATTTGAGGGCCAAATCAATCAAGGCAGTGAAGGATTGCATCCATTTAGCTGGGAGACACTTCTGGACTGGATGCGGTCATGCTGGCTGCTCTCCCTGCCTAATGTTGGTTTATGCGCGCTTGCTTGTGCATTCATCATCGTCTGCATCTAATGCTGGCCATGCATCATTCCCACCCCGGCTCCAAAGTCCACATGAATAAAAGCAGCTGTATAGGAGCGACGCAACCCAACATGAAGTCACACCCCATCCACAGGAGGTGGCGCTAATCTTCTCCATCGCCACCCAACCCCCTTTCGAGCTCTAATCCGTCCAAGTTATCCCAACTCTTGGCTCTTCATCGCCCGCTCCGCCACCGGGGGCGGGCCTCGGGGGGCATTCTCCAAGCATTAGCCATGCTAATCTCATTAAAGTGGCCGTGTGAGTGAATCCTGTAGGAACGTGCCAACGCTGGCGGAAGAGACGGATGAGCTTTATTATTAAAAGATTTGGGGGTGTGCTGCTTGGGAACAGACAAAGAAGGATGAACATGGACGGATGGGGGGAGGATGACACGGAGGCCAGAAATAAAAAGAAGGATGGGGATGCTCCAGGTGACGTCATTGCAAGTGGATCCATATTGGAGATGGCCCAAACTCCCAGCTTTCAGTATTTACTTAAAATGACTAAAAGTATTAAAGTAATGCAAGTATTACAGTGGTAAATCTAGATGTGACAGGCCGAAGCGTCCAGTCGTGATCTATTCAATGCCCTGAGATGACCTGCTTGAATGAGAATATTCACAGAGCGATTCTCAGGTGTGTTTCTTTATCTTTCTTTTCTTCACCTCCTAAAGTGACACATTAAATCAAAAGAGTTCCTTTCCCTCCCCCCCGCCTCCGTGCCTTTTATGTAGCATTTACGACGTCTGATGGTATTTGGGAGCTCGCTGGAGACGGCCAACCTTTCACCCATCTGTCCTCGCTTCTCTCACCGACCGCGTCTCGATGCAGAGAGGGAGAAAAAGAAAATATTTGGCACTTTTGTTGGCGGTTTTTATGTTTTTTTATGCAACTTAAGCGTTATTGTCTGTCCGGTGTCAGAATTTTATGATTTTTTTCAAGGCAATCAAAAATAGCACATCCATCCATTTTATATGCCGCTTATCCTCACTAGGGTATGCTGGAGCCTATCCCAGCTGATTTCAGGCGAGAGGCGGGGTACACCCTGGACTGGTTGCCAGCCAATCGCAGGGTAAAGTACATTTACCTTAAACGGAGACCTGTTATGATCATTTTCATCCCTTAAATTGTGGACTCCTATAGAGCAGCTACACACAATAACCAACACAGAAAGCTTTCGAGATCTTCCAGAATCTGCACCAGATTAATTTATTCCACTCAATGCTGCTTCCGGGCGTGCCCACTCTGCTGTGATTGGTCCAACTCCCAAGTGCTCCTTATGACGTTCAGACTACTGCCGAACCCCACTTAATATACATAAATAAATAAAGTATTTGATGAGCTAATTGAAAAGTGGTTAGGAGCTACTGGCTGGAAACCCCTGACTTACCGTGTATGAACTCAAAGTGTGCTAACGGCAGATTTGCGTTTACTGTGTGCAGACAATGTTGGCATCGGTAGTCAAAATGTGGTTATTTCACGTTTTTTTGTACGACTACTTGTGTTTGAAAAACACGAACATACCCTCGGTCATCTCTGTGTGGAGTTTGCATGTTCTCCTCGTGCATGCGTGGGTTTTCTCCGGGTACTCCGGTTTCCTCCCACATTCCAAAAACATGCTAGGTTAATTGGCGACTCCAAATTGTCCATAGGTATGAATGTGAGTGTGAATGGTTGTTTGTCTATATGTGCCCTGTGATTGACTGGCCACCAGTCCAGGGTGTACCCCGCCTCTCGCCCGAAGGCAGCTGGGATAGTCTCCAGCACCACCCGCGACCCTCGTGAGGATAAGTGGTAGAAAATGAATGAATGAATGCTTCCTACAAGCACTTTTCTGTCGCTCACATCAATCTTTTCCATTTGCAAAAAGGAAGTCTACTTGGAACTTTTATGCTTCCCGGTCAAGACGATGAAGTTCCATTTGAGCCTTTTATGATGCACGTTAAAAGTCTGCTCGTCTTGCTTCTGACAAGGAGGATGTTGACGTTTTGTTCAGCAGCAAGTGCAGAGCTCCTAAAACGAATTACTTTCACAGCCACTTTGATAAACTCGTGGATTCTTAAAAAGCTTTAAAAATGCAGTATCGAGCCAAACTAATTGCCTTTATTTTATTGTTTTCTCTTCTCGTGACATCAGATTGGAATCTGTCTGGTTTATTGTTAGGAAGGCGTGCAAATAAAAACAGGAGTGAAATTAAAAGCCATATAAAGTCAGGCTGAAGGAAGTCAGAAATACAGGAAAGTGGAGAATGTGATGCACAGCATTCCGGTTGGCCACTGGGAGAACATACCAGGCTGTCGTTCTGTCATTCCTTCCCGTCCTTCAGGGTCGTCATCATCCGTCTAACGACGTGTGTTTAAGCAGCAAGCATAACGACGTCTTCCAGGGCATCAGTCGGTTGGCGGTGCTTAAACGTGTTGATGCATTCACAAGCAAGGAGGTGCATCCATATTTAAATGCGTAAGCCAAAGGTCAGCGTCGAAAAGGAATGACATTTGTCCAATATGTCTGTCTGCAGGCCGGGTCAAAGCACTTTGAATGTTTCCTCTGTTGCTCAAGATGCCTGAGTTGTTTGGCTGAAGGAGAAAGTCCGTAGTTTGGTGAAGTCCGCAACATCATTTGACCCGCTTGCCCGCTTCCCTCTATTGTTTTTCGTCTTCAAAAACAGAAGTTCCTCAGATTTTCATTGTTAATCTGTCCAAAACCGAATGCCATTTTAACAATGTAACAAACTACTAAATTTGAAAAATCCATGCATATCATGCAACTCATGCATTTTCAATTGTTTTATTTTTTTAACCGGAGGTGGGTGTGGTATATAGGGAATGGGTTGGCTTTGATCTGCACATTAAGTCATGGATACATGAGAAATTGTGATATGTATTGTTTACTATTCAGCTATATGTGTACTGTGTATGTGTGTAAGTGATCCTCAAGACTTCATTCATTCATTCATTTTCTACCGCTTATCTTCACGAGGGTGGCGGGGGTGCTGGAGCCTATCCCAGCTGTCTCTGGGCGAGAGGCGGAGTACACCCTGGACTGGTGGCCAGCCAATCACAGACAAACAACATATAGACAAACAACCACATTCATACCTATGGACAATTTGGAGTCGCCAATTAACCTAGCATGTTTTTGGAATGTGGGAGGAAACCGGAGTACCCGGAGAAAACCCACGCATGCACGGAGAGAACATGCAAACTCCACACAGAGATGGCCGAGGGTGGAATTGAACTTAGCTCTCCTAGCTGTGAGGCCTGCGTGCTAACCAGACCCTTAAGACTTTATTCTTAAATCATTTTTAATGAGCTGTGTTGCCGATTCATACAAACATGGCAAACAGGGAAATAATCTGTCAGCAGTTGACTGTATTTTTCTCAAAACACCATGTTCAGTACTACAAGCGGTTTTCCAACTGACTTTATATCACCAGCAAAAACAAATAAAAAACACCATCTGTGACTGATGCACGGTCGTGCATTGTTCCAAGATTCATTCATTTTCTACCGCTTTTCCTCACGAGGGTCGCGGGGGGTTCTGGAGCCTATCCCAGCTGTCTTCGGGCGAGAGGCGGGGTACACCCTGGACTGGTGGCCAGCCAATCACAGGGCACATATAGACAAACAACCATTCACACTCACATTCATACCTATGGACAATTTGGAGTCACCAATTAACCTAGCATGTTTTTGGAATGTAGGAGGAAACCGGAGTACCCGGAGAAAACCCATGCATGCACGGGGAGAACATGCAAACTCCACACAGAGATGGCCGAGGGTGGAATTGAACTCGGGTCTCCTAGCTGTGAGACCAGCCCCTCAAGACTTTATTATTAAATAATTTTTAATGAGCTGTGTAAAGTTGCTAATTTATACAAACATGGCAAAAAATAAATCAAAAACACCGTCTGTGACTGATGCACGATCGTGCATCGTTCCAAGATTCATTCATTCATTCATTCATTTTCTACCGCTTTTCCTCACGAGGGTCGCAGGGGGTTGCTGGAGCCTATCCCAGCTGTCTTCGGGCGAGAGGCGGGGTACACCCCGATCAAAAACACTGTCTGTGACTGATGCACAATCGTGCATGTACCAAAAATGAGGATGTAACAAATGAGGTTTGTCACAGTATGTGCAATACCATACATATAAAAACTGAAACAATATTTTGGCAACCTAAAACCATCTGGACCGTTTGAAAAACCCAGGTTTGACTTTACGTACCGAACCGTACGTTTGCTGTACATGACAAACCGACAAGTCTCTTAGAATTCCTCCCCTTTTGAGTGCTACGAAAGCATTGAAAGCATTTTTACCAGATAAATAATCATCAGTCCTGATCAAGGTGGCAATCAACTTCCAGAACATGCAGGAGGTTCTGCGATCGTTGACGGAGACAATCACTGTTGCAACTCCTTAACGAGGCAGCGGCTTCTGCTTGATTAGCGCATGACTGATGCGTGACTCGCCGCCATGAATACATATAGCAGCGCCTCTGGCTCTATTAATTATTCAACGGTCAGCTCGCTATTGGTTTATGGCATTTCATTATTATCCTTTGTCGTTTTTACCAGCCTCATTTGACCGCCATCCAGTCGGCACTTCATCAGTTAGACGCGTTTTGCATTAGCTTAGCATGTGCGCATGTGCTTGCAGTATTACACTGTATGAACTTAGGGACATGTGAGGCTAGACATAAGGGACAATCTGTGGGCTGTGTAGGCTGCTGTAAAAAAGTTCAACTGAACATTTTAGAGTAGCCTTTTATTGTGGCCAACCAAAGGCACACCTGTGTAGTAAACATGTCGTCGACACGAATGAACGCTCACTACCACGCACCCAGGGGAATGACTGGTGTCTATGCAAATGACAGCAGTAGAAGACATTCAGGTGTCTTTAATGTCGAGATGTTATCCCTCTCACAGTCGCCGCCACAGGAAGCGGCAGTGGTGTTCCTGCGGAAATGTACTTAATGAGCGTCCCGGCGTGGAGAAAGCTACTCATGTGGAGAAACAACACTTTTTCTCTCCATCAGCTAGGGGAAGAGAAAAGCACCCAGCATTTTTTTAATGACCCATCACAGCCTCTTAATGCGCTCCTCTTATTTTTCTTTCCAACTCGCCTTTTCTTTCCCTCCCATTTCATCAGCCAGACGACGCCGCGGCTCTTGCTTTCGCATTACACGGCTCCCCAAAGGCCGAGCCCTCCTCTATCATCTTCCTCTGTTTATCCTCCGCACTCGCCAGTCGGATGCCCTCGTGGGGGCCCCCAATCTCTCCCCCCCTGCCCTGTCATCTCAGGCTCTTATCATCACCCCCAACTTCCGTCCTCCAAAGACCAGACACACTTTTAATGGGAATTCTCCATGCTGAAGCTCGCTTGGCAACATCTTTCATCGTGCCTGTGGCTAACATGCTAATTGCTAGCACTGCTCATCAAGTGAGTTGCATTAGAAGAATCTTTATTTTTTTTGGCCATTTAACCCGTCTTTTTGAGGAGCTATCATATGCTGTGATGCATTGACATGTCTTCTTGTCTTAAATTAATTTAAGACTCATTCAGACTCCAAATGGGACTTTTTACCCACAGTGATATTTTGTTTTTAAAACAAACAAGCAATGCAGTTAGTTTGGAGCTCATTTTTGTCCCATGCGAATGATGTCTTGTCCTGTCTTGGTTGTTTAATGCAGTGATTTTCAACAACTGTGCCGCGGCACACAAGTGTGCCGTGAGAAATCATCAGGTGTGCCGTGAGGAATTATTCAATATCACTTTTTTAATTAACATGTATTAATAATTTTCTGCAAATATTATGTCATTGTCGCGTGTCATTGGTGTAAAGACTGGCAGAGCAATGTAATATTCGTCCGTGTGGCAACACGTAGCTGATTGCCTCCTTCCTCTAATAGACTTAGTGATGCACGCGAGAGGTAGTGGTGACATTTTGTAACATTGTTGGTTAAATTAGTATGCGGATCAAAAGGATCTGCTGTGGCGAGTCCGTAATCAGGAAAAAGCTGAAAGAAGCAAAATGATGTTGGTTATTGGTGTGCCGCAACATTTTTCCAACGAAAAAAAACGTGCCGTGGCTCCAAAAAACGTTGAAAAACACTGGTTTAATGAACGTAAAGATATTGTGTGTCCAGCCCGATGATGGTGACCATGGGTCATAGGGGTCTCCCGTGATAGGGTCAAAAAACATTTCAGACTATATGGCAACAAATGCACAGAAAATAGCATAAAGATGATGGCCACATTGTTTATTAGTGCAGATGTTCTTTATAAATAGTCTACAATTGAACTGTTGCCAGTCATAAATAAACCATAAATACACTAATGAACAGCTGCAACAGTCATACTCCAAAACATGCGTCATTTAAATTAATTTTGTGTCAAAAATTATTTCACACACAAATAAAGGCTGCAAAGTTTTTGTGTATTGTGAAATAATTACTTTTGGCAGTGAGCATGATTATTTTTGTAAAAAGTTTTTGTATTGGATTGCATTATATGGTGAAGAAGTGAAGCATACATACAATAATATCTTAATAGCGTATGGACCTTTATTGAATGTGTGTGATTGTAGGAGTAAAAGACACGGTGGCAAAGAAGTACAATTAAAGACAGACAGCCATATGTTTTCTCCATTAAAATGTGTGTGTGTGTGGACCGAAGATAGGGAGCTTCATTAATACTGGTTATTAACGAGCCCCGAGAACACACACACACACACACACACAGCTAAATGAGACAGCAAATGGACTATTTCTTATTCGGCTCTAATGTCTCTCCCCTTCAAGTCGATTCATCTTCGTCCTTGGTGCTGCTCCTCTGAGTTGTGTTGCATTCAAGGTGCGAGGAAGGCCTGCCAGGCGGGGGGGGGAGACAGTGACGGGGGAGGATGAGGATGAGGAACAAGAAGAGGGCAGGACAGGAGCCAGGTGATGGAGATAAGAGAGGAAGAGAGAGGAGAAAGATGGAGAACGGCCGTCAAGATAAAAACATCCAAGATAAAATGACATCAATGCTTCCTGCTTGTTGTTTTCCATCTTTTCTTTCAACGTAGAAAAAAAGACGGCTTGGCTGTCGGTGGTCTTCCACGCGGTGCAAAATATGATTACCACCTTTTTTCCTTCAGAGATGTTTGTCTCCATCACTGATGCCCATGTGATGCGTATCTCGATGCCATTGCTGACAATACGATACATTCACGATACGTATAAAGCTACTCCATAACAATGCAAGAATATAGCTGTATATACTGTATATTGTGTATAGTATAATATAATCCAGATTAACTCACACCAATTACTGATGCAATATGATTCAGTACAAGTACCGCGACAATCCAATTAATGTATTTATTATAAATTCCCAGCCACAAAGCGATTCATAACAGTTAGCGGCGTGCTATGATACCGTACAATAAATTCTTACTGACAGCTTGCTCCTCTGATGACCAAGTAACGTTGCAAAGGCGTCAGACTTCAGAAACAATTTGGCAGAAAGTCCAACAAACGGTCCTGTATGCTGTTGACAGACAATAATCATCATCACAAACTCCAACCACTTCCGTCTGATGCTTACCCCTCTAGGAAAGCTCAAAAACGCAGTATAACAGAACTCGTATCGCCATCCAAACTCATTTCCAAATACGTAAACCTCATTATGTGACGCTTTGGCATGGTTTAACACGACAATACTACATTCTAACTACATTTATAGGTCAGAAAAGTGGAAAAGCACCATAGCTCCCCTTTAAGTGTTCCACGTTCACTGAGTGTATAATATGTGTGCTTTGTAGATTTTGCAGCTTCAGGATGTAACGTCCCGTAATCGCTGCCGCCCCCAGGAAGAGGAGCCCAAGCAAACAGAGCGAGAAGGAAGCGAGGGTGGAAAGAAAGAGCAGGGGATTGTGGGAATTTGTCATAATGGAAGCTGCTGGAGTGATGCGGCAAGACGATGGATTGGCAAGCGGAAGGAGACGTTTTTGAATATTAATAAGAAAGAAAAGCGTCGCTGACGTTTACATGTTTGCACAAGACTGTCACTTGCAAATTATTCAACTACTCGCTGTGAATTATGTATGCCTGGTGGCCGCAGGAGGAAGTGCAGGGCTGACCTCGATTTAATGGCCTTTTCATTAGGAACACCATGTAATGCAATGCAAGAGCTTTTTGTTAATGGCCTTCCGACAGCCAGGAAGGAGAACTTTTTTCACCAGGAAGTGACCATTCTCTGTGACCCAATCAACACACTGCACTGTTTAGCCTCACCCCTTTACCCTACTACAGAAGTTTTTTTTTATAATAGAATTCTTTTTTTTTTGCTCCAAAGTGAACCCAACTCATTCATTCATTTTATTTATCCTACGAGGGTCATGGGCGGTGCTGGAGCCTATCCCAGCTGTCTTCAGGCGAGAGGCGGGGTACACCCTGGACTGGTGGCCAGCCAATCATAGGGCGCATAAAGTATTCTCGTAAAGTGGGATTCCTTATTCATAAATGTGAATATTGTCATGGTGACAGCATAGAAAACCTGGTTACGACCTTCTAAATATGGCTGTTAACACTATTAGAGCCCTCTAGACATGAAATAACACCCCTATAGTCACTTTAATAGTCGCCTAATATCGTAAACATTCATTCACTTTCTACCGCTTATCCTAACGAGGGTCGTGGGCGGTGCTGGAGCCTACCCCAGCTGTCTGGACTGGTGGCCAGCCAATCACAGGGCACATATAGACAAACAACCATTCACAATCACATTCATACCTATGGACAATTTGGAGTCGCCAATTAATTAACCTAGCATGTTTTTGGAATGTGGGAGGAAACCAGATTACCCGGAGAAAACCCATGCATGCACCGGGAGAACATGCAAACTCCACACAGAGATGGCCGAGCGTGGAATCGAACTCGGGTTAAGACTCTAAGATAAGACTCTTGATTTTTGGAACGCTATTGAATGGAAGAATGTGTCTGACACAAAGAAAGAAGAACACGTGAGACATACCATTATCACACTAATTAGCCTGGGAGGCACATGAGCCCTCTTTTAAATCTCCATGCCACGCCTTATTAACTCCACACAGCTCGGAGATCGTCACGTAACCCCCCCCCCCCCCCACCATCCAACGCTGTGACGGTACGTGGCTTATTTTGCTACTTTTTTTTTTCGAAATGCTTGAATATTTATCTCATCGTCACAAAAACACATCATCTTGTCTAATGACAGCATGTGTTGGGAATTCAGATTTCGGCGTCTAAGCAAGTGGTGGGTGGGGCTGAAAGTGCAGACTAGCGCTATGGAAACAAGCATCTCACGCGGCATCACAGTTGCCATAGCAACACGCCGAACCTCTGTGACCTGCTTGGACGGGCTGCATTTCAGAGTAGCAGTGGGGCGAGCTGCCTCCACCTGTGTGTGTGTGTGTGTGTGCGTGTGGTGTGTATGTGTGATGATGGAGTCAGGAAAAAAAAAGATTTCTAATCAGATGTTTTTTGTCTTATAAAGATATAATAATAATAATAATAATAATAATAATAATAATAATAATAATAATAATAATAATAATAATAATAATAATAATAATAATAATAATAATAATAATAATAATAATAATAATAATAATAATAATAATAATTCATTCATTCATTTTCTACCGCTTTTCCTCACGAGGGTCGCGGGGGGTGCTGGAGCCTATAATAATAATAATCATAATAAATAGTAAATTAATAATACATAATATAATAATAATTCATTCATTCATTCATTCATTTTCTACCACTTTTCTTCACAAGGGTCACCGGGGTGCTGGAGCCTATCCCAGCTGTCTTTGGGCAAGAGGCGGGGTACACCCTGGACTCGTCGCCAGCCAATCACAGGGCACATATAGACAAACCATATAATAATAATAATAATAATAATAATATATAATAATAAATTTACCACAGCTGTTCTGTGGGTCCTGTTTGGCTTCGCAAACCCACTCCAACACATTCCACCCATCTTTTTATGACACTATATCTTGTCAATGCTGTGTAAATCATACTTGTATACACTTTAGAGTAGTCCATGTACATCTCATGCCACTTTCAACTTACACACTTCATATGATCTGTGCCATCTGCTGGCATAAAGGATTATATTTACATATTTACAAACTTGAATGACAACTGCTGGTCCTCCCATGGATGATATACCCTTGTGGGTTTGGCCATGTTGGTTCCTTGTTGGGGGGGTGCTGGAGCGCTCGGCCTTGGGAAGGTGTATTCGTGGGGGGGATTGGCCTCCGGAGGTGATGGATTTCGCCAGGGTGCCTGAAGTCCCTTCCCTTTTGTGATTTGTGTATATGGACGCAGCGAGACAGAACAAATCTATAACTGAATTAGTGCGTTTAAGATTTAAGAAGTTCTGCTTCTTCCTGCCCCATTTTGGTCATGCTGAACAGTGACTATGAATATGAATATGAAACACTGAATATGTCACGTACAACGTTCCCTCGTTTATCACAGACGATAGGTTTTGACATTTGAGGAAAATGTAGTTAAAGTATGAGTGAAAGTATAGCGTTATTTTCTATGATGCTGTGTGAAATCAAAGCGCCCCGGGAAATTAATCCTTAAAATGACCAAAATATGATAAAGTACTGTAAGTAATACATCTGATCGTAAATGTGCCTGTTACTACATGCTCACAGCATATATATATAGTAGGACCATAAAACTTTGTTTGGAGGTCTTGAACTCTTTAGAAGCAGTCATTTTTTTTAACTGTTTTTCTATCTTTAGAACACACACAAAAGAGAAAGATGTGTTCATGTCTCAAATAAGAATTAGAAAATTATATGGTCATATCACCTCGTACTTCGGTACGTGACAAATTAAAATTAAAATTAAAATTAAAATTAAAATTAAAATTAAAATTAAAATTAAAATTAAAATTAAAATTAAAATTAAAATTAAAATTAAAATTAAAATTAAAATTAAAATTAAAATTAA
Source organism: Doryrhamphus excisus (assembly GCF_030265055.1). Lineage (NCBI taxonomy): Eukaryota > Metazoa > Chordata > Actinopteri > Syngnathiformes > Syngnathidae > Doryrhamphus > Doryrhamphus excisus. The sequence goes on along the minus strand of NC_080466.1, from coordinate 18,026,671 downwards.
AATTAAAATTAAAATTAAAATTAAGCAATTAAATTTAAGCAATTAAATTTAAGCAATTAAATTTAAGCAATTAAATTAAATTAAATTTAAGCAATTAAAATTAAAATTAAAATTAAAATTAAAATTAAAATTAAAATTAAAATTAAAATTAAAATTAAAATTAAAATTAAAATTAAAATTAAAATTAAAATTAAAATTAAACAAAAAAAACTTAAATTATATTAGGAAAGCAGGAAGTGAACAAATGTAACAATTACTGATTGTAAAAGTACCAGATGGAGGGGTAGGATTTTGCTTCTTCCTACTCCTTTTGGACATGTGGAACTGTGAACTGATTATGGGATGCATTCAATTGTAATCCGATGCATGTTCAAAGGAAATAAAACCATTACCATTACCATTACCATTTGGACACCACACGATTTTTCCATACCAATACATTATCAACTTAATGTTTTGTTCTCGTTCCCGAAGCAAAACGTTCAACGGGTGCAGTTTTCCTCTCAAACTTAAGTTAAAAGCAGAGTTTACAGGTGATGCCAAATAATTGGCTGCCTGTCTAATAACAACCAAGTGCCCTTTACAGACTAAAGTCAAGCCCAACTCTTCTCCTTCTTTCCCCTCTCACTGAGCTTCTGAGCGGTTGCGTCCCAGCGACTTCCAATTACCGCCCATCCAAATAAATTAAAAGTCATCTGCCATGCCAAGCAGCCAATTAGTCGGGCTGAAAGCTGCGACCCAATCCGAGAGCGGGGGGCCTCTGGAGGAACAGGGTCACGCTGGTGGGAGGGTTGAGCTTGGCTTTGCGAGCGGTGTACTTCATGTGTGGGACTCTGTGAATAATGACGCGGATTAAGCAGATGCTCGGTAGCGAGCCTCGGGGGACGCCAGCGTGATATTTTAAAGGCTTGTGTGTTTTCTGACGTTCAGCCTTTAAAATGCAGCGAAGGGCTTTTGAAACGTGCTCGGGAGGGGGGGGCAAATGAGTCTTGATTTGGCATTCCTATGTGTCACTCAGCGCTGCGTGAATGATATTTGGGTGTAGTTTGTGCAGGACGGTTGGGAGATAACACTTTCTGGTTTCCAGCAGATTGTTTGTAGTCCAGAAGTTTTTCAAGTACGGAACATTCATCACGGCGTTTTCAATTTGCCCGTTCAGCCGCTATCGCTTCATCGCCGCCTTTTCATATCCTCGTATCAGCTCATCACGTTGTTCAAAGGCATTATTTTTGGCGAAGTTATGCTCAGTTACCAGGCAACCGGGCTCGTGTGTGTGCGTGTGTGTGGGCCGCTGTGGGCCCCCGGCGGAGCCCGCGTGGCGGATGTGGCTCTGAGTCACGGCTGGTCAGTTTGGGTGTTTGGTAGGATGAATAGCATCAGGTTTGTTGACATGGAAGTCTGACGTGTGCAGAGCTAGCATGACTCAGCCGAGAGTGCAGAGAATGGATCTTGGAGGGGCCGTTAGCATGCGGATTTAAATCCGTACGGAAGTGTTTGAAATGTGCTCATTATTTTGTGGGACACACTTCAAATTGTGCAAAGTGCTTACAGGTACAATCAAACCTGACAACTGAAAGTGTTTCAAACAGAGTGGGGAAGAATTACTGTACAAAGAATCCAAAAACTTACCACTTCCACATGGAATGAGAGGAGAACTTTTTTCCATTTGATCTCAACCATGGCTAATGTTATGGTAATGTATTCAAACATCACTCCAGCAATATGACACCATGAACTATTAATTTACACCTGAACTGTGTGTGCACACGTTTTTGGTAGCGAATGAAACGGAACCTGGGCCGCACTTTGGACACCCTTGTGCCAGGCTATAAAACATTATCGTAAATGTCCACACAACCATTCATTCATTCATTCATTTTCTACCGCTTATCCTCATGAGGATCACGGGGGGTGCTGGAGCCTAGCCCAGCTGTCTTTGGGCGAGGGGCGGAGTACACCCTGGACTGGTGGCCAACCAATCACAGGGCACATATAGACAAACAGCCATTCACACTCACACTAACTGCCGTGCCACCGTGCCACACCATGAAATATTAATTTAAACCTGAACTATGATTTTGGTAGTGAATGAAACGGCTCCTGGGCCGCACTTTGGACACCCTTGTGCCAGGCTATAAAACATTATTGTAATTATTGTAAATGTCCACACAACCATTCATTCATGTTCTACCGCTTATCCACACGAGCCTATCCCAGCTGTCTTCAGGCGAGAGGCGGGGTACACCCTGGAATGGTGGCCAGCCAATCACAGGGCACATATAGACAAACAACCATTCACACTCACATTCATACCTATGGACAATTTGGAGAAAAGGTAGAAAGAGTCTAATCTTTCCTTTGGTATATACCATGTCGATATTGCCCAAAACCACAATATTCTATGTGCCATAAAAATTCAGTCAATATCAGTCAATAAAAAATGGCCGGTACAGCGAGAGCTATATTATAATAACAAAACCGTCCGTTAAAGTCTCAATTGTCTTCCACATAAAACCATGTGCTGGGTTTACCAACCATGTCTAAGATCCCTACTCTATACAAAAATATAGCAAATCTGCATCATCTAAAGACATAAAAAGAACAAGTGTTTAAAGAACCATCTCTGTGGGTCAACGGCAATCGAACCTTGAGTCATGGCGATACCCCCGCCGTCGTTAATAAGACTGCGGATGAGTAAACGTCTTCAAAGCCAAAGAGCAGTAAAGTGATTGAGCGTCAGCGAGGGAGCGCTTGCGAGCGTGGAGCAGTTTGTTGGGATGTTGATGGGATCTGTAAGACGTAATGAGAGCAGGTGACCCAGTGAAGCCATCGCTGATGCCTCCATCAATACAAGAGGAGTCAATTGAAAAGCCGTGTGTGTGTGTGTGTGTGTGTGTGTGTGTGTACGGGCCTCCACCTCTATCCCTCCATTCAGTGTCATCAGTCCTTTTGAGCTCTATTCACTCGGCCTCTTTCATCTCTTACGTCACATCGGTTTGCTCTCCGCCTCGTCTCTCTTTCAAGATGCTCTTTCACCCTTTCTCCACGGCTTGCCCGTCTCCTTTTATTCTTTACATCTTGTCTTTCTTCTCCGACGCATCCTGATCTTCAATCTCTTCACCCGTCTCTTCTCATTCTATCACATGTCTAGCGACGTCCATGTCTAGCTCCGCCCACTTCCTCCGGCCCCCATGTCTCAGCTTCACAACATGAACTACGTGAAGTACCAAGATGGAGGTGTGGCGAGGCTTGGACAAGCAGACGGGATGCCCTCGTGGGGTGGGGGTCTCTCAGCGGTCTCCGTGGTTGGCTCTCCTCCAGCTTGCCAGTGTCCTGTTTCTGGTCGGGATTACCTGGGATTACTGGGGAATTTTCTGCCATCTGAGATATGGAATTGTGATGATAGCGTAACATGAGAGTCTCTGCAGACATATTGGTGTACGCTGCCACAAACGGCGCCATCATGCATAAACAGCGGTAGCTCACCCACACACTCGGTCCTGTTCTTCTTTGCTGGTACATGCATTGTTCTTCATGATGCATGAAGAATAATGCAGCTTTTGCATTATACATGCAGACCCGCATTTGCATACCCTCGCCCTACTGGGACCTGGACACCAAGAGCTGGGAAGACATTTGACCTGAAGTGAAATGAAGGCCAACACTGAGCCTCCATCACACAAAAGTGTACTAAACATGTGTAGTAAAAACACAAAGCCGTGTCTTTAAGGCCGGATTTACACTCCGAGAGTTGTCGGGTGCGTGGGCTACAAAAACAAATAACTTCTGTGGTCTTTAATTAAAAAAAAACAACATTGGCATTAATAGCTGTGGCTGTAGGCAACCTCCTGATGCATTTTTTTTATGAGCATCTAGCAGCTTTGTTCGGCTCGGTATGCCCTAGAAGTCAGATTGATGTAGAAGTGGTTGTGTGGTTAGCGCGCAGACCTCACAGCTAGGAGACCAGGGTTCAATTCCACCCTCGGCCATCTCTGTGGGGAGTTTGCATGTTCTCCCCGTGCATGCGTGGGTTTTCTCCGGGTACTCCGGTTTCCTCCCACATTCCAAAAATATGCTAGGTTAATTGGCGACTCCAAGGGAACCTCACTTCCTCATTTTTATTACAAGAACGCCAGACACTCTGAACATCACAAAAACGGCTTAATAATGTGCATGTGTGTAAATAAAGAGGAAGGTGGATGTTTTAGTCACTCCCAATTTGCTACATTTAAGTATGCTGGAAAAACATTGAAAACAAGCCAATGTGCCTTAAATTGTGTGATGTCTTTGAATGCAACCCCTCATTGCTTGTAATGACACTTTTAAAAGTGTCATTTGAAGCTTTTAATACATCCAAATAAATATCATCGTCCTGTCATTTATCTTTCTATTCAGTCTTTCTCAGACATAGTTACGAGTGGTGATTAATCATGATTAATTCATTCAAAACTGTGATTAATCTGATAATTTTTTAAAATAATTTGGCATTATATGATTAATATATAAATATAATTGATTCATTCATGCCTGCGCCTGGGCTGCAAGTGTTTAGCACGCAGGCCTCACAGCTAGGAGACTCGAGTTCAATCCCACCCTCGGCCATTTCCGTGTGGAGTTTGCATGTTCTCCCCGTGCATGCGTGGGTTTTCTCCGGGTACTCCGGTTTCCTCCCACATTCCAAAAACATGCTAGGTTAATTGGCGACTCCAAATTGTCCATAGGTATGAATGTGAGTGTGAATGGTTGTTTGTCTATATGTGCCCTGTGATTGGCTGGCCACCAGTCCATGGTGTACGAAGACAGCTGGGATAGGCTCCAGCACCCCCCATGACCCTCGTGAGGATAAGCGGTAGAAAATAAATGAATGAATTTTCTTGTCAGGACTGGATGTCCACATGATAGTCAGCACATCTAAAAGGGGGGGTGGATGGACTTCGGATTAGAGATTGGCAGGCGAGTCGGTATCATTCGGATTCATTGGGTGTTTTGGCCCTCTCTTACAAGACACCCTTCCCCTGAGGCTGGCACATGGCAGGCTATTCATCCACAGCCAGTGACGGCGTCTTTCTGCGACGTTGGTGACTTTCTTTACGGTCTTTTGTTGCGCCTTCCCTCTGATGCTGATCTCCTTTTGGAGCCGTGTGATGGAGCTGGCTACAAAGACTCTTTTCTGTAGAATGAACCCAGCAGTGATGTTTTGTACACAATTACATTGTGAACATTCAACAAACTTTACATTCCTTCATTCATTCATTCATTTTCTACCGCTTTTTCCTCATGGGTGCTGGAGCCTATCCCAGCTGTCTTTGGGCGAGAGGCGGGGTACACCCTGGACTGGTCGCCAGCCAATCACAGGGCACATATAGACAGACAACCATTCATACTCACATTCATACCTATGGACAATTTGGAGTCGCCAATTAACCTAGCATGTTTTTGGAATGTGGGAGGAAACCGGAGTACCTGGAGAAAACCCACATATGCACGGGGAGAACATGCAAACTCCACACAGAGATGCCTGAGGGTGGAGTTGAACCCTGGTCTCCTAGCTGTGAGGTCTGTGCGCTAACCACTAGACCGCCGTGCCACCACTTTACATTCCTGTTTTATAAAAAAATCATAAATAAGGGATCATACATTGCTGAAATTCACTTATCACTCTCAGTTCTGCAACCAGTGAAGCACGATAAACAAGGGACTGCTTCTTGTGCTTGCCAGTCCCCTCAAGGTGTGTACCAAATTTTCGTACGTTCTTGCAATTTGTGTCCCAATCTTTTCACGGGACTGTATGTGTTTTTGGACTCCTTGCTTTATAAAAATTTATAAATAAGGAATCATACATTGCTGAAATTCACTCATCACTGTCAGTTCTGCAACCAATGAAGCACGATAAAGAAGGGACTGCATAATTAATAAACAATTGTTTGTAGGCATGTTATGTTTGATGTTTTTCGACCAATCTGGTGCTTGCCAGTCCCCTTAAAGTGTGTACCAAATTTCGGAATGGTTCTTGCAATTTGTGTCCCAATCTTTTCACGGGACTGGATGTGTTTTTTGGACTCCTTGCTGTGAACCACCCACACATCCAATATGATTTCCCTGCATGAATATAAGCCAGTACCACAGCGTTTGGGCTTTTTTTTCTGTTTTTCATCAGCCTAGTTTTCCTTTCCTGTTCCTCTTTCCCCACAATGCATCTCCTGTCACAATAAAAGAGTCTAAATATTGATCAGGACAGAAAAGCTGGTTGAAACCAGGAAATGGAGTCAAAGACTTTAACGTCATTCGGATTGAATGATGTTTTTTTTTAAAAGGTGGTTCAGGTGAAGAACAAGAACAACAACCACGTTATCGTATGCTTCAGGGCACACTTAATCCGGAAACGTCTTTGACTTTTTTCAGTTTGCAGTTTGAGTCATCACTTTGTTCTTCCATCACCTGCATGCGAGGTGTGTCGCCTTATAAAACCTCCGCCTCCTTTCACCTTGAGAACCAGTCAGGGCCTGTTTCATCTGCTTGGAGATGTCTTATGGTATCCTCTGCTGTTCCTAATATGCTTGCTTTTAAAGGAACCTTTAAAATAAATTTTCATCCACCTTTGAATTTTTCATCCTTGGGCTGTCATCTCTTATGACGGGAGTTGACCTGATTCCCTTTTTGTACTCTTCTCCTACTTCATTCCGCCGCCACTCGTCTATTTGTTGCACATCGCAAAAGCTTTGCCGCCATTAATTAAGGAGAGTATAATGGAATGCTTTACGAGGCCGAGGTGGCATTTTTTTCTGCTTGTCTTTTGTGCTGATTCAAGCACAAGCAGATGGCGGCAGGTTAATGTGCCGGTTCACATCTCACAGCGTCCAACTTGTTTTTTTTTTTTTCCCCATTGGCGCACGGCTGCTCTTCATTCACCGAAAGCTTCTAAATCCATCTGCTCCATCTCCCAAAGTAACGCATCATGTTGACGTCCTGGCTCAAGCCTCCAGATGCACTGCAGAGGGAAGACGTTAGCTGATGTGACTGATCCAAAGAGCCTAGAGAATGTTCCTCATCTCCAACCGCTCCAATATGAACTCACTTAGCTTCACCATATGTGCTTGGAAAGTCCGTCTACACGGTGGTCACTTCGCTTGGCCTGCAGTCATGCCAATGGTGATTAGCAGTGAGCAGCATCTGCTGAATTGTTCTTAAAAACATGTGCTAATGTGACCCTTTACCTTTAACGGTATTTTCTAAAAACACACTCAGGGGTGAACAGGAAGTCAGGGTTCAGAGTTGAGTTTTAGCTTGACGTGGATTACAGTGTGTGAGATAATTCAAACCTGCAATAAAAGCCTTTTGTTCCATAACATGACAGTAACATGACACCTTGTGACCAGCACGACACGAGTACGACATGGTAATGGTTTTATTTCATTTGAACATGCATCAGATTACAATTGAATGCATCACATAATCAGTTCACAGTTCCACATGTCCAAAAGGAGTAGGAAGAAGCAAAGCTTATTAAATCCTACCCCTCCATCTTGTACTTTTACAATCAGTAACTGTTACTTTTGTTCACTACCTGCTTTCCTAATATAATTTAATTACTTTTTTTTAAATTTTTTTCTTTTATTTTATATTTTTTAATTGTTTAATTGTTTAATTGTTTAATTGTTGACATTTTTAATTTTTAATTTTTAATTTTTAATTTTTAATTTTTAATTTTTAATTTTTAATTTTTAATTTTTAATTTTTAATTTTTAATTTTTAATTTGACCATACAAATTTAAAATTTAAAATTTAAAATTTAAAATTTAAAATTTAAAATTTAAAATTTAAAATTTAAAATTTAAAATTTAAAATTTAAAATTTAAAATTGTATTTTCTTTTTTGTCACATACAGAAGTGCGAGGCGATATAACCATCCAATGACATAATGGGTACCATAGTAAGTGTCAATATAGTGATATATATAGCACATTATGACTGGTTCAAGACTCTTCATCCTTGTATAGCAAACATCAACTGCTTGTATTGTTTCTTGAATTGGCTCATCGTTGTGCATTGTTTGAGGGTCTTACTCAATCCATTCCATAGTTTGATTCCACATACTGAAATGCTATGGCTTTTTAACGTAGTCCTAGCATATAAGTGTTTCAAATGTACTTCTTCCCTGAGATCATATTTCTCCTCTCTTGTAGAGAAGTATTGGATGACATTTTTAGCTAATTGGTTATTTTTAGCCTTATGCATTATTTTAGCTGTTTGTTGGGATCAACCATTTTAGTTAAATATATCATATAGGAAACCAATGCACAGACTGAACGATAAATGAGGAAAAGAGACACCCAAAAGAGACACCAATGTATGGAGGCTGCACATTTTTCCAGGTCACTTTCATTTTCCATGTGACAAATGTTTTAATGTATTATCGTGAGACAGTTTTTTTTTTTTTTTTTTTAGGTCCTGTCTTATATTTAATTGTACTTGTTGCCACTGGGTTCAATTAAAAAAAAACAAAAAAAACAAAAACAAATTTCCTTTCACTGTTTTGCTCCAGATACTGTGTAATATAATATAGTATGTCTACCCCTGCAAACCAAAGCGGACTCTCTTACAGCTTTAAAAGACCGCCACCATGACGTAAAAACCTGGTTGTCAACAAACTTTCTGAACTTAAATGATAATAAAAACAAAAAGTTGTGATTTTTGCATTAGCACCCCTTTTATTCTATTGCCACCCTGTGTTTTTATTGAGCTCTTTTTTAATGTAGACAACCAAATCAGTGATTAAAGCGAGTTTCTTTCAGTTTAGGACTCTTGCTAAGGTGAAGCCATACCTTCCCATAAAACAATTCCAAAAGGTCGCACATATGCTCATTTCCTCACCGTCTGGACTATTTTAATTCCTTCTACTTCCCCGGTCTTCAACTTGTTCACAATGCAGCAGCTCGCCTGCTCGCAGGGACTAAACGTTATAAACACTTTACGCCCGGTGCTTGCCATCACTCTCTATCAGATGTTATCTACCTGTTACTTTTAAGATTCAACCTCCTATTTCAGTGATTGGCTGATTTTGCACACTCCCACCACAACACAGAACACAGTCTGTTTCACTTTGTCCCAGCACCAGACCAAAAAACCAGACCCTAAACCATGGAAAGTATGTGTATGAATTATGATGTCATTAATGCATATAGCACCTTTTTCACTATACAACTTCCTGTGACTCTGACTGGTTCTTATTGGGTCTTGGTGGATGAGCTCCGCTGGCTTTTATTGTTGCTCACCCGTTGTTGATGTTGTTTGTCTTATTTGTCAACCGGGTGCATTTGTCATTAACCTCTGACCTGCACAGCAATGCCTTTCCAATATTTTCAATCAACATGGAAACAGACGCTGCAGTGTTTATGATCTCCGAGAGTTCTTTATGTGATGACACCAATTCGCAGATTGACCGTGCAGAAAGAGTTTTAACTGCTGCCTCATTGAGTCCATGAGAAAAGGGGGGGAAGGAATTCTGATCAGACGCTCCCATGGAGACTCACAGCCTCACGCCAGACACCTGTGAGGGGTTGTTGGACGAATCAACCGTGGCCCGGCGCGCTGTGTTTCCTTCTGTCTGGAGTTTCACTAATGTGAACCTGCTTTTTGTCCGCATTAATAGCGCCGATGAGGTCGTTGTAGACAGCGGTCCAGCAACAGCTGAGTACACATTAGGGATCGACCGATATGGTTTTTTTCGGGCCGATGCTGATACCGATTTTTTTCCCATCACCCTTAGCCGATGGCCGATTTACATGAGGGAGCAACTTACAAAAATGACAATGATAACAAATATTACAGGTCTCAAGTTTAAACAAATATTTATTGAAATGTAAACACTGAACACAGTAGGATTCAGATTTCTTAAACACGCATTATCAACTTTAAAAGGAATAAATATAGGTATAAGTTTAATTGTTAGAGGCGAATTAAAAGTTCAAAACGTACCCTTGTTATATACACCAGTGGGGGCGGGTGTAGCAGGGTCTTCCGGCAACACAAAGCTGCCGGCGGTTGCCTGTCTGTAAATCATGCGGCTGAAAAATACAACATAGTGCGTATCGGCCGATACCGATTCAAGTAAAGAACGCAAATATCGGCCCGATATATCGGCCGGCCGATGTATCGGTCGATCCTTAGTACACATCCCCCTTAAAGTGCATGCAGCGCTAGATGGAGATGCTCAGTGATATTAGGAGGTTGCCCACAGCCACAGCCCTGACGCTAGTTAGAGATCTGGTTATTTGCATTTATAGACCATGCACATGACAACTGCACAAGACTGTGGTTAATTGAACAGAAGCACCACTTGGAGCATTTATGGTGGTTTGATACAACACATAAAGTCGGGTATCTCTGTAGAATGTGACGGATTAGCAAGTGGATTAAGATAAGGAAACAACAAAGACGTCAACATGACTTCAGTTCTGTCTACATGTCAGATATAATGTGACCAAATCTAAAGACATCTGTCAAGGCCTTTGTGAGTCTTTGCTATGAAACTTTGAATAGATCCTGTCACAACAACAACACGAGTGGATTATGGAATTTAGAGCTTGTGTGCATTGGGGCACCGATACATTTCGGCTGCGATTACATCTTATATTCGGCTAATGCAATCTATGGTTGATGGTAGTAGGTGTCGGTCTTTAGCTCCCCAGAACCCCCCAAATTTTCCAGTGCTTCCTTTCTCGAGTTTCGTTAGGACACTACAGAACAAAACAAAATTCTTACATCCGAAACGACACTTTCTTTCCCTTGGACTGCACCCAGGACAGTTGAAAATGAAACTGGTGTAGAACCAGTTCACGGCCAAAACTGCTTCAACAGCAGCTGCCAACTTCACCTGCACCGACACCAAAGTTCACTGCAGTGGTTGATGGTTAAGAATGAACGGGACCAAATGAAGCACTGCTTTTTCTTTAGTACTGTCGTCGTGTCCGGAGTGAAGACAGCCTTCGGGATTTGAACACCCACACAAGGTTCCACAGGTTCCCCCCGTGCAGGTTGCAGTCGTAAGAAGCAGTTCATTATATCCTTATTTGGTTTGATTCTTTTATCACACACTCACTTCATTAAAGCAAGGATCCAGTCAGAGTAAACCTTAGAGGCCCTGAAGAGACACGGAAGCAGGATGCGGGAAGAGACGCAGCTGGTAGGCGGAGGCTTTCTAGATACATCTCATCAAACAATCCTTCATGTGTAAGGTTGCATGGCAACAGCGGCAGCATCTGCTCTTTCGTTCTCCGTTCTGATCTTCGTTGAACTGTTGCCATGTACGTATATTTTTCTTCTTTTGTCGCCGTCCGCCGCCGTCTTTCTGTCCCAGAAGACCGTCGTCCTCTTGCATCCTCGGCCAGTCAACCTGCTGGGGTTTCTCTCCGCAAATGATTTCCGTCTCCTATTAGAACAACAACAAGCTCCGGGACGCTAATCAAAGATTGATCTCAGGACGATAAAAGCCAGTGAGACGCTATCTGACTAAAATCTTGATTGTTCACTTTAGTAGCTAGGAGAGTTTGATCGGAGAGATGAGGCGCTAACCAACTTCTTATCTTTTTGTTTGGGAAAAGCGGAGGGAAAGCATCCACCTGCGACAATAGTTGGAATTACTGGGATTAAATCCTAATGGACGAATTACATGGGCTGACTGATAAGACAACCAAAACCTCAAGTCTCAGTTTTATGTTTGCGTTGGTTGGACAAGACAACATGTACACTTTTGGGAAAAGACGTCCTATAGTCAACAATTCAAATAATGATGGGGAAATGAGTCTTTTTAATGACTCAAATTCTTATGAGTGACTCACTGAAGTGAATCAGGTAATCGATACACTCTAGTCACCCATCACGGAGGGCATGCGCCCCTTGAGTATCCATGAGTCAGTGAAAGTCAAGTCTTTGTTGAGCACACAGGAGTCGGTATAAATCAAGTGTTTGTCAAACCGCAAGTTAGTGACGCTTGAGACTTTGGTGAGCAACCATGAGTCAGTGAAACTTGAGTCTTCGACAAGCAACCATGAGTCGGTGAAAGTCAAGTCTTTGTTGAGCACCCAGGAGTCAGTATAAATCCAGTGTTCGTCAAACTGCGAGTCAGTGAAACTCGAGTCTTCGGCAAGCACCTGTGAGTCAGTGAAAGTCAAGTCTTTGTTGAGCACCCAGGAGTCAGTATAAATCAAGTGTTTGTCAAACCACGAGTCAGTGAAACTCGAGTCTTCAGCAAGCACCTGTGAGTCAGTGAAAGTCAAGTCTTTGTTGAGCACCCAGGAGTCAGTATAAATCAAGTGTTTGTCAACCCGCGAATCAGTGACACTCGAGTCACTGATGAGCAACCGTGAATCAGTGAAACTGGAGTCTTCGGCAAGCACCTGTGAGTCAGTGAAAGTCAAGTCTTTGTTGAGCACTCATGAGTCAATATAAATCAAGTGTTTGTCATACTGCGAGTCAGTGAAACTCGAGTCTTCGGCAAGCACCTGTGAGTCGGTGAAAGTCAAGTCTTTGTTGAGCACCCAGGAGTCAGTATAAATCAAGTGTTTGTCAACCCGCGAGTCAGTGAAACTCGAGTCTTCGGCAAGCACCCGTGAGTCAGTGAAAGTCAAGTCTTTGTTGAACACTCAGGAGTCAGTATAAATCAAGTGTTCAGAATTGAGTTGAGTTTTAACGCGAGTATGGACACAACAGTCTGGCCTGAGTTATTATTCTGATGGTGATGAGTATTTTTCTATTATTGTGCCTGTTGTGGGATAATAAAACTGCAATAAAAGCCTGTTGTTCCTGCCGTCAAGTCTGGTGCGTGTGTTACTAGTGACATCTAGTGGTGAGTTTAGGCTACGGGTCATCAGTGTCTTTTAATGCCTTAATCTGTACTTATATTTTTGTTCACTTAACCATTTTATGCTTTAAAACGCTTAATTTAGTACAAGAATATGCAAATTTTCATGAATATGACAATTCGTTTACTACTAATAGGCGATATTCAGCCATAAAACGGTGATAATTTACAAATACATTTTTGATGTTCGCACGGTAAAGTGGCGAGTGGCCACTTCTGTATTCATGTTGTAAAATAGTTGAGGGAAGCTAGCGTGCTCTTTCAAAAAACTCAAATGACACAGATCCTTCCCAACTCGCTGCCGTGTGTCATCGTGTTCCTGTCAGCTCACGTGAGCCCGGCTCGCACGTGAAGTGCCGGCAGGCTTCGTGTTTGAGCGGCAGCTGTGGGAAAACAAAAGGTCGAACGACGGACTCGTGAGTCACTCGTTTATTAGACGGCGCTTTGTTAACCTGTCGATGGGCCCGCTTTGACATTTTGGCACTAAAGGGAGAGGTTCAATTCAATCACATTGTCTGTCTTGCTACGCCAACAACGCTAAGTGGGTTTGATATACAAGTGCACGTCCTCACAATGTTAAAGCCGCTGCAAGTACAGCAGGAGATTTAGAATTGACATCACCTGGTGGGGTTGGTGTCATCTTTGAGTGTGGAGATGCTTGGTGTGGTTCCTTACTTATGCCTTTTGGAGTGCAAAATGCAATCCAATCAGTCAGTCAGCACTGAAGTGCATTACACTATAATGCACTTTTTCTATTGCCAGGTCGGAAATATCAGAATTCCCATTCTGTTGAATGCAGAATAGAGGAAAAAGACGAAAGTCTTTTTGCAGCACGAAACCCCCCGATTTGGGACATGACTTCAGTCTGGGAATGCTTACCGTGTTTACACACGGATAAACCCCATACTACTAAGTTGAAAGCAACATTTCATTAAGGGAATGTATTCTATGTGTGCGACACAAGCGGCTGTCCGTCATTAGCTTAACTACTTCCTGACAGATTGCTAAAAGTCTGCCAGTTGGCGTGCAGGCAGCCGGCCAGAGTCGGGCCATAAAGATGCCCGTTTTAACAAGGCCAAATAAATAAGCAAATAAAGCAGCGTCTTTGCGTGAGTGAACATCAAATGCATCACGCTGTGCAGTGGAAGCTTACAGCTTGGACATCTTGGACAGCTAGTCAATCACTTTTGAGTGCTTTTAAAGCAAAAAAAAAATATTTGGCTTTTTCTCAAACATAAACAAAAACACTTCTCAGAGTTCTCCTTAGATAAGGGGTCTCAAACTCAATTTACCTGGGGGCCACTGGAGCTAGGGTCTGGGCAAGGCTGGGCCGCATCAGGTTTTCAAAAAAAAAAAAAAAATCTTAATTTTTTTTTCTGCACAAAATAAGATGAAAAATAAATAAACAAATCAAGAATAAAGAAAATCAATCAATCAGTAATAAATAAATATAATAATAATAATAAAATGGCTAATAATAAAAACTTAAGAAACCACATATAGTTGGTGGGTAGACAAATTATTTTTTTCAGATTAAAATGAACAAAGCATTATTAGAGCCCTGTAGACATGACAAAACACGACTATAGTCACATTTATACTCTTTTTATTTACAACATATTGCGCAACTGCAGGGTCTTGAGACACATGCTAACTCGCAAACTAGAGAGCTAGCGACCTAAACGGTAGCCTTCAAGTTATTTCCTTTAAACTTAAATAGCCAAAAACTTACCACTTCCACACAGATAGGGGGGTTAACGATTAACAGTTATTTAACCTTTAACATGAACATTAATCAAATGTAATAATTTTTTCTGGGTACATGATATCATACAGCATCCATATCAAACTTGCGCGGGCCGCACTAACATTAAACTTTCATATCAAGGCGGGGGCCTCAAACTAGTGTCATGCGGCCCACATTTGGCCCGCAGGCCGCGTGTTTCAGACCCCTGCCTTAGATGATCCCGAGGACCAGCATTCAAGACCGTCTTTGCCCTCCTTTGCTACATCACCACCTCTAATGTACCGACAAGGAACGGGTCATAACATAACGTTTTCATGCTATTCATAAAATGTTTCACTCAGAGTCTGATTTTCATCTGCTTTCCACTGCAGGTCCTTGTTACTTCCTGTAGCCCGGTGGCCCTGACACACGCATCAACAAGTCCAAGGTAAGATCCGGCTATCTAATTTATGAGTACACCACTCAGAAAAAGTTCAAAAATAGGCAGCGTAAGCTAGCTAAGCTACTTAGTCCAGCTCCTTGCTCCATATCCAGATGTGTTCCAAGGCCAGTTGAGGGTCTTCTCCAAGACCTCCTACTGGTCGGACATGCCCTGAAGACTTCAGTCTTAGAGACAGGAGCGTCCACTGATTCCTCATTGGAAGATGTGTATTAGGATTGAAGTGGTCTTCAAAATATTTCTTCACCAATCCACAAGATCTGAAGTCGAGGTCAGCAGGTCATCATCCCCATCGTACATGGTGTTGAAGTCGTTCTCCATTGCTTCTCCTCACTCCTCTTTTTGCCTACCGGTACCTATCACTTGCCAACACAGTCCCAGGGGCCAAAAAGGCCTGATAATACTCCTTCGGCATGACGGCATGCCCGACCCCTGGTGTCCACCAACTGGTCCTGGGATTGCCAACCCCCCTCTTACGGCCACAACTACAATCAACTGTCTCGACAGTGGAGGCACCGAACATGGCCCACTTGGACTCAATGTCCGATCCCTCTGATGCTGTAGCATTACAACCTAATTTCATACCTCAAGTTTATTCATTCATTCATTCGTTGCTGGAGCCTATCCCAGCTGTCTTCGGGCGAGAGGCGGGGTACACCCTGGACTGGTCGCCAGTCAATCACAGGGCACATGTAGACAAACAACCATTCACACTCACATTCATACCTATGGACAATTTGGAGTTGCTAATTAACCTAGCATGTTTTTGGAATGTGGGAGGAAACCGGAGTACCCGGAGAAAACCCACGCATGCACGGGGAGAACATGCAAACTCCAAACAGAGATGACCGAGGGTGGAATTGAACCCTGGCCTCCTAGCTGTGAGGTCTGAGCGCCAACCACTAGACCACCGTGCCACCACCTCTAGTTTAATACGTTACACTTGCGTTACACTCTGTTTTTGCTAGAGTATACACTATCCTAATGGGTCTTGGTGACAGCTTAAGCAATGTGTGGTTGGAGGATTGTCTTCCCACTGGCCGTAAACACACAAACTATCACAAAACAATCTCCAAAATGAACCCAAGCATGAAAATAAACAATGTTTTTACCCTTCGTTATTGCAATTAAGCATCATCGAGGTGCACACTGACTGCTGCTATTACCGCCACAAAGCTATCAAACTCCCACAGAAAGAAGCTGTGTATGTGTATGTGTGTGTGTGGTGTGTGTGTGTGTGTGTGTGGGGGGGGTTCGGTAGCAGGGTAACATCTCACTAATATCCAGCGGTGAGTGTTGGACTTGCGCAGTCGGCCGTATAATTATCCAAAACAAACGTGATGACATTACAAATCATCGTCATTCCTTTTTTCCCGATGGGGGGGGGGCACCTTAAAAAGGCCATTTCACAAACACGTCAGCAGCCATCATCATCACCATCATCATCATCACCATCGTGCTATCCGCAAGCACAGTCTGAAGGTAATAAAGACATGATTCTCCATTTTTGTTGTCGTTAAATCGCACTCCAATTAAAGGCGCCATGCAAACAAGCCGATGAGCGTCCTAATTCCCGAGTATGCTTCAAGCATCTGGGATTGGATGACGCTACTAAACTTGGACATTTACCTTTAAAGTTTGATGAAGGTATTGAATGTTGGCATAGTATGCACACTAATGGAGAATGTCCAACCTCTGTCCATCCATCTTCAGTCCCATAATACTCCTTTAAACCAGTCAGGTTATAGGTCGGCTTTACGGCCGCTCTTCGCCGTTACGAGTCGGGAGATTTGGCACGGCCATTTTTAACGCTTTTCCTTCCCGCCTTGTGGTCCTTCCCGCTTCTGCCGTGCCACTCTCCGGAGATGTGCTGACGACTTTCTCGCTCTTTCATCTCCTGTTTGAAGTGCAAATGTATCATTCTGTTAATGAAGTGGATGAACAGGAAGGGAAACAAAGGAGGTGTTGAGTTGTACACGTTGTTCAAGTTTTTACTGCGTACATTAAGGCAACGTAACAATAAGAAATGATGTCGTGCTTGTTGGAAATACATGTCATCTTTTGAGAGATTCAAGCTACAGATTGCATCTGACTCTTTTAGTACTGTAAGTCATGCTGACGGCTACAGTTTCCATGTTTAAGGTTTAAAAAAAGCAATTTGGAAATGCTTGCAAGGACACATTTGCCCACCCATGCATTGCATTCATGTTCAGCTGTCTTTTTTTAGCTGTTTTTGTATCTTTAGAATGAACATAAAATAGAAAAATGTGCGTTCAAGTCTCATTTAGGATTGTAATGGGCAAAATTCCCCCCCAAAATGTAGTTTTTCTGTAACATTGTACAGTTGCATGCTGTAAATGATGAGGTGAGAGAGTGTGGATAAAGAGCAGAAGAAGTCGGAGAAGTGTGTTTTAAGTAAGTAAGGCTTAAAGCACTTTCAAATTGTCTAAATTCCAGCATCAAGACCCATTACCCATTACCCATTACCCATTACCCATTATGTCATTGTATGGTCTTATCACCCCGTACTTTGGTATGTGACATAAATAATTAAGCAAGCAAACAAATAAATAATTATATATAAATAAATAAATGAATAAATAAATACAAAAATACAAATAAAAATGTATAAATTAAAGTAAAAAAATAAAAAATAAATTAAAAAACACAGACCCATTACCCATTACCCATTATGTCATTGTACGGTCATATCACCCCGTACTTTGGTACATGACATAAATAATTATGTAAACAAACAAACAAGCAAACAATTAAATAAATAAACAATATATAAATAAATAAACAAATAAATAAATACAAATAAAAATATATAAATTAAAGTAAAAAATAATAATAATAAATAAAAAAACACAGATCCATTACCCATTACCCATTATGTCATTGTATGGCCATATCACCTTCTACTTCGGTACGTGACATAAACAAACAAACAAACAAACAAATAAATAAATAAAATAATAAATAAATATATAAATACATAAATGCATATAAAAATGTGTAAAATAAAGTTTAAAAAATTAATAAATAAAAAAACACAGATCCATTACCCATTATGTCATTGTATGGTCATATCACCTTGTACTTCGGTACGTGACATAAATAAATAAATACAAATAATAAAATAAATAAATAAATATAAATACAAATATATACAATAAAGTAAAAAATAAAAAATAAAAACTTTAATTATATTATGGAAAGCAGGAAGTGAACAAATGTAACAGTTACTGATTGTAAAAGTACCAGATGGAGGGGTAGGATTTAATAAGCTTTGCTTCTTCCTACTCCTTTTGGACATGTGGAACTGTGAACTAGTTATGGGATGCACTCAATTGTAATCTGATGCATGTTCAAATGAAATAAAACCATTACCATTACCAAGACCAGCACACTTCTAATTCACACTTACTTTAAACTGGTGCAAAAGCATTTTTCAATACGAGACATCCATATCCCCATTCCTTCCAGTTTGGCTCATCACTCAGCATGCTGTGGTGTCAATGTTGCTGTCCATGGCTTTTATTCCTCCTATCCTTCTCCACAGGGACTTCCCATTATCCATCACTGGCTGATCTCTTTGTTCATTCTCTTTTTTTCCACCACGCTTCCTCTCTGCTCTGCAGCCCATCCACCTGAACTGTGCATAACCTTACTGTGCACGACTCACCTCCAAACCTTCAACTTTTCATGCTCCTTGCACTTAGAGTCCCTTGTCAGAACGTCTCCACATTCTATTACCCTCTTTTTAATAGAGACTCCTGGTACATATTTTAATATCGTATTGTGAAAAATTGCTACTGGTGTCTTTCAGAGGTGAAATATGCCACTTCTTTTCTTGTCAAAGTGTGACATTTCTCCACGGGGGATGCACGGCTATTGGAAGGCTGACTCATGCATTGCAATGCAGGACTGTGGTCTTTAATATTGTTGCGGTTTGGACTCTGATCCTGGGGGTGGTTATTATACATTGCTGAAAAGAGGCAAACATTTAGGCTAATGTGCATCAGAAAATGTTATATTCCGTTTGGTATTATGGCACACAATAACTTCAGAAGTCAATGAAAAGAATATGGGGAAATAGTTTCAATGTTTTCTGTCTATTATTCCCATGGATTTCTGCATGCCTTGGGCCTTTTAAGATAGCTTTAGCATCTCGTTGTAGATTACCCCTCGCCTTGCGTGTGCACATCCTATATAGTAACATCTTTCCCAGTATCCATTCAGAGTGTATTGATTTGTCTGCTTGTATGCAAGTTTTATGAAGTCGTCCCTCCCATTAAGAACTGATCTTGTCTAGTTTGAAGCCAGCAGACATGCTTCACTTGGCATTAATTATTAATCCTTTAAATTATAAAGTTAAGCTTCATATTAAGGTGCTTGTAATAAGGTTTAATAAGTAGTAGTAACATTAATAAGAGTCTTATAATATGAATAAGATTTAATATTAAATGCTTGTTAGCATTTATTAGGCTACATAAGCAGTAATTATATTTTAATAAGCCTTTAATGAGGTGTATTAAAGGATTAGTTATATATATTAAGGTGCTTGTAATAAGGCTTAATAAGTAGTGGTTACAATTAATAAGAGTCGTATTATATTAATAAGATTTTATATTAAATGCTTATTAGCATTTATTAGGCCACATAAGCAGTAATTATATTTTAATAATCCTTTAATGAGGGTGTATTAAAGGATTAATTACTATCCAGATGAATGAAATGGTAACGCTTTATATTAAGGTGCTTAATAAGGCTTAATAAGTAGTAGTTAAAATTAATAAGAGTCTTATTATATTAATAAGATTTAATATTAAATGCTTATTAGCATTTATTAGGCTACATAAGCAGTAATTAATAAGTATTTTAATAAGCATTTAATGAGGATGTATTAAAGGATTAATTACTATATTAATTACTATATATTTCTATTTGTCTCCTTGCATGCACGTTTTATGAAATTGTACCTCTCATCGTTCTCAAGGGACTTTGGAGCCAGCAGAAGATTGTCCCTTGACAACAAGATAATTGTATTGTTAAGATAATTGTATTGTTTTGGTACCAGAATTGACCCTTGGGGTACACCGCTAATTATTCTATACCCAGAAATAAAGTTGTGTGTTCTGTCAGCTTTACAAATTCCTTTTTCACGCCGTTTAAAACTCATCCACTCTGACTCCTAAACATTGTAGTTTATAATTAGACAGGAGACGTAACATCTGACTAAACATCTCATCTCTTCCTAACTGTTTTAACGGCTGTGCTGCTGTGTTGCCAAGTAAGTAGTTTGCTACGTGGTGTTTAAACATTTGGTTTTCTGTGTTAATGCAAGCATAATTAGCCCCCCCCCCCAAAAAAAAAAAACAACTAATGATTAATCATCAGCAGACTGAGCATTTTAACTGAATACTGTCTGATTTTGTAACGACTATGAAGAAATATTGCATCGGTCGCCACAGTGGCAACGTTGCAGCAGGTGTTTAATGGAGTCTGTGAGCGCAAAGCAACTTCAAACCGCATCTCCTCCATGGCTTCTTCCCGAGGTATTTTTTGGTGCCTAATGGGCTGTTCTTTAATCCACACTTCACTCTGCTTGTTAGACTCCAAGCGCAATCCATCAGCTTATACACGCATTTCATCGGATTTCCTCTCCTCTTCCTCCCGTCTTAGTTGTCTTGCATCACCGCTTCGGCTTTGATCGCCACCGCAAGAGCGAGGCAGCGTTCTCTTTGCCAAAAACATCATCTAATAGGCAAGACGTCACACTCTTGCCTGGATGGTGGACTTTTTTTTTTTTTTTTCGGTCCTCCAGGAGCAAATGACAGGGCGTTGTTTAACACGCTCGATTAAGTGGTACTGACTTCCTTGGCTCCAGTGCAGTTAAACTGTGATACTTTATCAAAGAAATCAGACCAACATTGAAGTTCTCATCAGCATCTCAAGAGTTTCTTTGTGGTGGAAAGTCAAAAGGGGTGTATTTTTCTCGAGTAGACGTTAAAAACAGGCTGAGATATTTGTTCCATGCTGGGAAAAACAACAACTGCTCGAGGGTAATTGCCATCCCTAGCCTCTCCATGGACACTTGCTGCTGAAACAAACTGACATTCTGTCTATTGATTTATCCGGAAGGGGAGAAAACCTTCTTCTGTGCAAGCTCACGGTGCAAAAGAAAGAACTGTTTTGTAAATATCTCAAGTATTATCCTTTTTGTTGCTAGTGCGGCGAGGTTGAGGTGGCTTAGGCTGAAGTTGTAATGGGCTTGCTGTGCTGGCGTCACATCATCAAACCATCATGGAAGGAGTAGCTAAAAGAAAAACCACAACATTGGTCTCATAACTGCTGCCAAGGGGCTGACGGACATATTCAACAAGCAGGAGTAATAGTAATGTTGTAGGAATTAATTACAGCTTCAATATTGCTCGTACTGTTGGCTACAGTATTGTTATTGTTAATTGTACTTGAACTGGATGCAGTATCGGTTCAATCACCTCTTCTTCTGTTTCTGGATTGGGTCCTCAGGGGCTTCAGGCGGCAGAGTGGTCATCTACAACCATCTACTGCCATCACGTTGCTAGTTTAATCCTGGTAACAGAGTCCAAGTGTTTAAGTACAGTGAAGATAGAAAATTATTAATTTACCATTTACAAGTACTTTAATAGACAAAAAGCAGCTATCTATGACGGTAGGCCCAATGGCAAGTTCTTATTGACTTACTCTGGCCTAAATATACCGTATTTTCCGGACTATAAGTCGCACTTTTTTTCATAGGTTGGCTGTTCCTGCGACTTATAAATGAAAAAACTGTTTATGTTACATAAACACTGGACACCTTTTCTGTTCATGTTTATTTTTTATGTAGCTGAATAACTTAATAATTGTGTTAGCATATCTTACACCTATTCAGCCTGTTCTCTATTCTTTTATTATTGTTAGAACTTGCCTTCCAAGAGGAAGTAATTTGTAAAATAAATTACCCGCAAAAATTCGACTTATACTCCAGTTCGACTTATGTATGTTTTTTTCTACCTAATTATGCATTTTTGGCCTTGTGCGACTTATACTCCAGAGCGAGTTATAGTCCAGAAAATACGATATATGTAATGGTAATGGTTTTATTTCATTTGAACATGCATCAGATTACAATTGAGTGCATCACATAATCAGTTCACAGTTCCACATGTCCAAAAGGAGTAGGAAGAAGCAAAGCTTATTAAATCCTACCCCTCCATCTGGTACTTTTACAATCAGTAACTGTTACATTTGTTCACTTCCTGCTTTCCATAATACAGTTTTTTTTTGTTTTGTTTTTTTATTTTTGAATTTTTTGTCCTGTACCGAAGTACGAGATGATATGAGCATCCAATGACATAATGGGTACCATAGTAAGTGTCAATATAGTGATATATAAAGCACATCATGACTGGTTCATCCTTGTATCCTATATGTAAACTTGACAAGAATTCAACATTCAGATTGTCAATATAGATTCCAGTAGAGATGGGCGATGATAATATAATAACAGAACCAACAAGTGGTAGGTTTTGTAAATATCGTCTACTTTGGGTGGGTGTGTTTGCTGTGACGTTGCGTTGTTTGTGTGCTAGTTTTTAATCCTGCTTGTTGAGTATGAAGTGTCCATTATCCGACTGTAATCTTTTTAATTGTATCTTTTAATTGCATATGCACAGAGCAAGGAACAACTTGCCTCGTTGTCTCCTTCCTGCTGCATCATCATCATCATCTTTTTCGATTTTAAGATTCTCTTACTGGTTTTTAAATGTCTTAACGACCTTGCCTTCTTATTTATCTGATCTGCTTTTACCATATCAACCTCCGTGGACCCTGCGGTACTCCGGCACTGGCCTTTTAACTATACCAAAACCCAGAACTAAAACCCACGGTGAGGCAGAATTTAGCCACTATGGCCCCCACCTGTGGAACAGCCTGCCGGAGAGCCTCAGGACTGCAGAGACTGTTGATATTTTTAAAGGAAGATTAAAGACACACCTTTTTAATCAGGCTTTTAACTCATATTTTAAACTCTTCTTATGTTTTTATCTTTTTAGTCCTATTTTATGCTTTTGGTCTTTAGCTTATAACTCCAGTGTTTCCTCAAGGGGGGGTCCTCCACATGGGGGCTGTGTCGGGTCTGCTGATATGGGTGCTGTCCTTGGGTCCCTTCGACCCGGCCGGCTGGGGGTTCCTCCCTTTGATGTGGGGTCCGCCCGTCTGTCGGAATCGGGGGGCCCGGTTGCTGGTCCCCCGATGGCACGGCCTGCGGCTCCTGTCAGTGTGGTCGCCCCCAAAGGTGGCGTTTCCTTGATCCTCAGTGCCATGCCATGTCTCCCTACGGTGTGTGATTGTGTGTGTGTGGGTGTGCGTGTGTGTGTGTCTAGTATGAAGAGGAGGAGGGAGGGGCTTTCTTTGTAATTGTTTTCTTTTTAATTGTGGTAATTGTTTTAATTCTGTATAGCACTTTGTTGCATGTCCTTGTCGGAAAAGTGCTCTACAAATAAAGTTGATTTGATTTGATTTGTCAGACCAGTCAGGAGTGTTTGCCTTTGCTTGCCTCACCTGCTGACAGGATGACTGACATGACACCCTCCCACTTCATCGCCTAGGAGGAAATAATGGCTAAGTAGAGATGGTCATTTGCGCTCACTGATTATTGCTGCCAGAGGGAACAATTATCGATAAGAGGCATCGGCGTGCGCATAATCACAGGCAGCTCAAATTCACACACGTGTTTGTCCACACTGTACATCTGTCCGTCACTCAAATCAATTGATTTCTGTTCAGTAATCAATGTTCCTTGATGAGTTTTGGCCAAACACATCTCCTGGGCGTCCATGGTGGTGCAAATGTCGCTTCTTGAACCCGACCCTGCCTTCAACGCCCACTAATTATCCGATTGTCCACAAAGCAGCACGCACAAATTGTTTTGGTCAATCAATAAGACGCTTCATGTCAAAACATCTTGAGGTTTGGTTTCGAAATGCAGTCTTTGGTCTGTGAGACCAGCAAGACGCCAACGTGGAAGCTGACAAGGCTATTAATAGCCCTGCGGGGTGGTGTCGTTGCTCCTTGTTCGTCCCGCACAGAGACGACGGCGGTTCCCCCTCGTGAAAGCCGCCTGCAGCGTGACAACACGTTTTCCAGGTTTCGCCGCCTGTCTCACCGCTTCCCTGACACTTGAGGTTTTATCTTTGCAGCGGAGGATGAGGGCTAGCTAACATGTGACACGCGGCGCTCACACCGTCTGCCTGGTGTGGAAAACGCACCCACCAGGATTTAATGTGCTGTCGACATGGATTATAACTGGGCGGGCGGGTTAGCTGGTGAGTGGTTAGCGCCTTGACCCTCTTGTGTCAGGGTGGGCGACCACTAACAGACTCGGCGATGACGGCGACTTCCTGTCACTTCGTTACCTGCAAGTTTAGCGAGGATTGCCTTCCAATTTTCACCTGCAGCGTCTACGGCGCAAATAAGTAAAGTAAATACAAATTAAGATATTTGACAGTGGAATGTTTTATTAGGGGCTGCACGTCGGTCGAGTGGTTAGTGTGCAGACCTCACAGCTAGGAGACCAGGGTTCAATTCCACCCTCGGCCACCTCTGTGTGGAGTTTGCATGTTCTCTCGTGTGTGGGTTTTCTCCGGGTACTCCGGTTTCCGCCCACATTCCAAAAACATGCTAGGTTAATTAGCGACTCCAAATTGTCCATAGGTATGAATGTGAGTGTGAATGGTTGTTTGTCTATATGTGCCCAGGGATTGGCTGGCCACCAGTCTCTCGCCCGAAGACAGCTGGGATAGGCTCCAGCACCCTCGTGAGGAAAAGTGGTAGAGAATGATTTTTAATGTTTTATTAGAGCTTTTCTTGTGGAAAACCGGAACCAAAGCACTCAAAAAGTGCCTAAATGTAAAAATAAATCTGATTGGCCCAGCTTCACCCAGACCCTAACTCCAGTGGCCCCCTGGTAAATTGAGTTTGAGACCCCTGGTATAAACCAAGGTGTTGAAGGGCCGGAGGAATACAAGCTAGGCTCACGCTAACTTAGTCGAGTCAGAATGCACGCGGCAAGTGACATTTTTAGCTTCTGGTTTGAATTGCCTGATTGTCAGCGTCAATAAATAGCAATAAATCATAAGCCTGCTTGAAATGTCATCAGCAGAAACGAATTGACTCACAGCCGCTGATCCGGCCCAAACGCGGAATTGAAATGTCTGACACGGAAGCGCTCCAGCAGGCCGAATCCTCTCACACGTCGGCTTGGAAGTGCGAAAAGTCGGATTCTCAATGAAGACATGACACCGTACAGCTAATAATCGTAACGCTCCTTTGAGTCTTTCCGGACTCTATCTGATCACATGACATTTTTCGTGAGTGCGCTACAACACTGATGCTGCCAAAAAATGATTTATGGCTCGAGGCTGCCCGCTGTGAAATATGTGGCACCTTTCCCAGAGAGAGCGACGGCAATGGTGTGTAGCGAGGAACCCCACGTAATGAGGACTGAAAGCTAATAACAAAGTGCAGAGTGGAGGCAAACTGGGCCAGTAAACGGAAATAGGAAATAAGACCGCGTAGCAGATGAATGCAAGGAAACTAATTCGAAAATACACATTTTATGTCATTTCCTCTTTACTCATTGGGACCTTCTTCAAATATATGTTGCATTTTTGGCCTTAGCACATGACAGGGACTACTATGTGTATTTAGTAGAATATCCTACAAAAACCTGAGGACAAGAGATCATTCAATATCGGCATTCAATACCAATATTGCCATTGGGGCTGCACGGTGGACGAGTGGTTAGCGCGCAGACCTCACAGCTAGGAGACACAAGTTCAATCCCAATGTTCTCAATGTTCTCCCCGTGCATGCGTGGGTTTTCTCCGGGTACTCCGGTTTCCTCCCACATTCCAAAAACATGCTAGGTTAATTGGCGACTCCAAATTGTCCATAGGTATGAATGTGAGTGTGAATGGTTGTTTGTCTATATGTGCCCTGTGATTGGCTGGCCACCAGTCTCTCGCCCGAAGACAGCTGGGATAGGCTCCAGCACCCTCGTGAGGAAAAGCGGTAGAGAATTAATGTTTTATTAGAGCTTTTCTTATGGAAAACCAGAATCAAAGCACTCAAAAAGTGCCTGAATGTACTGGCCACCAGTGTACCCCGCCTCTTGCCTGAAAACAGCTGGGATAGGCTCCAGCACCCCTGCAAAAAAGAATAAATGAATGAATGTTTTTACAGTTAGCACAGAGGCCTCCCAGCTAGGAGACCCGAGTTCAATTCCATCTCTGTGTGGAGTTTGCATGTTCTCCCCGTGCATGCGTGAGTTTTCCGGTTATCTCCCACATTCCAAAAACATGCTAGGTTAATTGGCGACTCCAAATTATCCATAGGTATGAATGTGAGTGTGAATCGTTGTTTTTCTATATGTGCCCTGTGATTGGCTAGTGTCCAACCAGGGTGTACCTCGCCTCTCGACAGCTGGGATAGGCTCCAGCATCCCCTGCGGCCCTCGTAAGGATAAGTGTTAGAAAATGAATGAATAAATTGCCATTGTTTGCTAGCAAGGGAAGCTAATGCTAAATGTTACATTCCCATTACAGGTTTAACCCTAACCAGGTCACAAAATGGAGGAATGAGCATGGAGCATATTGAGCATCTCTTGTCCTCTGCCCACAACAGAAAACCAAAAAAATGCACAGATGAAAGGACTATACGACAGATGAAAACAACTATCCAAGTACCTTAGCTAACCCACGTTCCAGGAACCAGATTCAAACACTTGTCGCCTCAAATGAATTCACAGCAAAGCCCAGAAAGTAAGATTCCCAACAATAACACAATAATAACATTGACTGATATCAGTGGCGGCTGCTGGTCATTCAAGTGTGTTTATTTATTTATATGTAAATTTTCTCGTATCAGCCATCATGTGCAGCTAGCTAGCAGGTGGAGCTGCTGTGCGAGGTTACTGCGTGACCGGCTGTGAGTGTGAGTGATCGTGACGGGGGCAGAAGCGCCGCAGCTGCCGCTGCTCGTTGGGGAAAGGTACCGCAGAGTGACAGAAGAGAGTCGGCAAACATAACGCTAGGTGGTTTTAACAAGTCTCAGTTCTGGAGAATGAAAGGAAAAACTTGGAAAATGCTACGTTGGTGGTTAGGATTGCTGATTTGTTTGTCTGTCAATCAAAAGGGGATTCCAACTCAGAAGATCATCCAATCATCATGCAAGGGTGAGCAGGCCAGCGCAGTGCCCCATTGGCCCCCAGAGACGCCAGTTTCCGATGGGCGGGACAAAGCCCAGCATTTATGTGACTATCATTGACTTTATGTCTTCATGTGGAATAGCTAGCTGGTAGCGTCATTGTGTATCATGCTAGTTATGCTAGTTATATTCTCCATTCAATGGTGATTAGCGAAGCGAAAATGAAATTTTTTTAGCTGTGTTTTTATAATGAAACGACTGAAACGTGACAAACCTACTTTTCAGATTCTTATTATTCTAAATAGAGCAAATTCTGCGCTCTATTTAGCTTACATGGAGGTAATTAAGCTAGCCGAGGTCAGAGGTGTTGTCGGAAAGGTATAAATTTGGATCACTCTACACTTGGGACTGATATAATTCAACAGTCATGCTAACGAGCGATGGAGCCCACCCGGCGCTCCACGGGGGATTGCCAGTTTATGGATGCTTCGGCGCCGCAGGAGCGCGTCTTTGTGATACCGGTCTCTGTGGGAGCTTTGCCAGTGAGGGTTTGCAAAGTTCAGCGTCAGCGTTGTTACTCTTTGGCAGCCATGTTGGCATTTTAACAACAACAGAGGACAGGAAGTACTTTTTTACCGAACCTCAACAGGAGATAACTTGATGAAACGTGGTCGATTTACATAATGAAAGTTTCTGTTGGTCACGCCCATGCAAGTATCCATTATGGAGGCACAATTATTTTCAAGTTAGTGCAACAACAACAAAACAATCCAATTTTTGAGTGTTTCAGTTGATGCCTTTCATGGTAGAGACTATTTTCCCCCTGGTGGGTAACTGTATATATGAATAATAATCTTTTGTGACATTTTTGAAGTAGTTATGAGTTATTGATAGACACAAAGCGTGAGGCAGATTTGGTCATCTATCAAGTCCATCATCGAGTCTATCATCAAAGCCTTGAAACTCGATTTGGACGTTGACGTTCCGATGACTTGAAAATGAGTTGAGATGTTCAGTGGGCGTGTCGAGTAGTGTTTAATAACGTGATCTTTGCAAGCTAACACACAACAACACAAAAGTTCCATAACAAATAACAAATATTTACAGAAGTTGTAAATTGTGAATGTATGAATCTATATATCACACCCTAGCTATATCGCTGTTTTTCACAAAATAATTAATGGCTGCCGTTTTGTGGTTGACTACGACCACAATTACTTTTTTTCATCTTTTTTGACCAATAATCATCATTATTGGTCAAAAAAAGACAAAAAAAGTTATGTAGTATTGTGTTCACTAGGCATCAGTAATGTTAGGAGACATGTTAGATTATATTATCATTGTGTATCTTCTCAATGCCTTATATTTGTATTTTTGAGCCATTTTTATGATTAAAAATGCTTAATTTAGACTTAGTTTTTGACTGATAATAGACCATATTCAACCATGAAACAACATGATTTGTTAATTAACATATTTTGGAGAAATTGTGATAGTGACAGTGGGGCAGCACGGCGGTTGAGTGCTTAGCACGCAGACCTCACAGCTAGGAGACGAGGTTTCAATCCCACCTTCGCATGGGTTTTCTCCGGGTACTCCGGTTTCCTCCCACATTCCAAAAACATGCTCGGTTAATTGCCGACTCCAAATTGTCCATAGGTATGAATGTGAGTGGGAATCGTTGTTTTTCTATATGTGTCCTGTGATTGGCTGGTGTCCAACCAGGGTGTACCCCGCCTCTCGCCCAAAGACAGCTGGGGTAGGCTCCAGCAACCCCCGCAACCCTTGTGAGGGAAAGCGGTAGATGATAATGATAATGAATGAATGTGATACAGTGAAGCTGTAAAATTCAAAGAATGTGATTTCATGAAGTTCATTTAAAAAAAAAAACGACACCAAGAGGTTGCCTACAGCCACAGCTGTTATGTTAAAATGCTCAGTGTGTTTGGACTGGCTGCGATTCATTGAATTGTGGTACTTTATATTATATTTTTGTCCATCTTCAAAACCTTCACCATTGTAGTGAGCTCACTCTGAAAATCTTTAAAAGGAAGTTTAAAAGTACCATCCACCGCCAGCCTCCTTCTTTGTTCAGCGTGTGTTTCCGTTTTCCTGCAGGCGCTGACCTAACCGCCGATACCCTGCCTGTAACCCCGAAGGACGTCCCACTCCAGGTAATTATCGCTGCTCAGGGCCGGCACTGACGCATCTGAGCGCTCACACGCTGCGCCACCAAGACGTTAGTAGCAGTTGATGAAGTCGACCTCACGCGGGCTTTGAAAATCATCAGCGTGGTTGCCATAGCAGCCGAGACATCCGTCTTTGTCGCGGTGCCGTGGGATAAAAGCGCGTGGGAGCTCGGCTGCTGCGACGCCGCTGAGTTGGCAATGAGTGATTCTTGGAAATATTAAATATGCTCTCACCCCGCAGAGAATTACAACTAGTTTATGAGGGCGCTAATAGAATATGCATATTCTTTCAGTGGCGGCAAGCAGCCAGCGTTCCAAAATGTCACACAAGTTTGACACTTTATTATGATGATATGCATATACTGTACTGATGATATGCATATACTGTACTGATGATATGCATATACTGTACTGATGATATGCATATACTGTAGTGTACTGTAAAAATATACATACTACAGTACATTTTTCCCCAAGGATATCACATCAGTCAAATTCTGATGAACTAAGCAACATCACAACTGGCGTCATGCGATATGTAGCTAGATTAATTTTGTGCTTGGCATAAATACACTCGAGTTTGGATATCAATATGTCATTCATTCATTCATTTTCTGTCGCTTTTCCTCACGAGGGTCGCGGGGGGTGCTGGAGCCTATCCCAGCTGTCTTTGGGCGAGAGGCGGGGTATACCCTGGACTGGTGGCCAGCCAATCACAGGGCACATGAATATGTCATTTAAATAAAAATATGTTTTTTCATAGATTTGTTAGCATTAGCCTTGTTTTCAATTATTACATGTCTTTAACAACACACCATGCACACTCACATTTAGAACACATTTCAACAGCATGTGCAGTCCATAAGTAAAGTGTTGAGTTGAATTGTGTTACTTCTTAGTGAAGCTGTCAGTCATTATGCCCCCCCCCCCCCCCCAAAAAAAAAAAATAAATAAATATGACACGCTCCTCCATGCAGAATCAACCCTAACCTGGACCAAAAGTGAAAGAAAAAACAAAAAAGATTTGAGAGTAGAAAAACTAAAACTTCGGTGACGGACTCTACCACCATACCATGATAAGTGAATTTTTGTAAAGTAAGATTAAATATTAATAAATGGAATATATTCTTAATTAGAGCACAGAAAGCCTGTTGATGACTTTATAAATATAAGCTGTAATATTATTAGATCCCCGTAGACATGGAATAACACTCCAGTAGTGTTATATCCACTGCAGGGACACGTCAACAAGCTAACGAGTTAGCCTCTCCAATTCACGTATACCAAACGTAAGAAAGTGTTTGAAACTGTGTTTGAAGTGGGGAAGAAAGAAAATTTAGTTAAAAAAATAGTTACCACTTCCACACTGAATGTGTAGAGAACCTTTCTTTTCCTACTCGAGCTCAGCCATGGCATGTCGGCTCAGCTGTGATGGCTCATTGGGTTCAAATGGCTACCGGGCCTCACTTTGGACACCCCTGATTTAGGTAATAGTTTGCATTATGTCACTTTATTTTCTGAAATGTGATGGAACGTGTCTGGTATCAGATTGGCCTAACGGTGCTAACTTTGGAGCCTGCTCGTCACCATAAGAGCAAAAAGCAACAAAAATAACATTTTGAAGGTATTGGAGTGTATGAAATGAGTTATTATTGCATATACAGCATCTTAACACATTCGTCTTTGTGATCCCCCTCCCCTGAGGCGTTGTTGTCACCTGTGTTGACTCATAGAGCAACCCCCCCTCTCCTGCTGTGATGGAAACGTGCGCTGTTCCCCAGCGTGGCGCTGCCAGCCAGCGCGAGAGTGATTGATCAACAGCGATCGAGCCTCGCTAATTGGCCGGGCCTTGAAAAGACATCCAAGCTGAATGCGGAACGTAGGAAAGATGTGGTAAAACACAGCCTTGTTTGCTGTGTAACTATCGATATTTAAGATAGCTTCATGTTACCAACCACATAATAGACACAACGTGGACAAAAGTATTGGGACACAGCTCCGAAATACTTTTACTTTCACTTTGGGTCTCATCTCTCTGCACACTGGGTTCTCACCACAACGCCGCCAGCCAGAACGTATTGTATTTTTTCAATTAGATTCCACCCCTTTTCTCTTCAATCGCCATTGATCGCTAGCGACCCAATCGAAGTTTGAGTCCTAAATAATATGCATGGCTACTCGCAGCTAATGAAGGATAATGTCACATGATCGATTGAACCGATGGAATGGGAGTCACAGTGTAGCCAGTCACAGCACACAGCTACGGTGCGTTCAAGGACCAACGAGCTCAACTCTTGGCTAAAAAAACTGAAGCATGAAAATGTAAACATGTAAACAATGTGAGCATTTCAATAGTGATATGTTTATGTTACCGAGGGGATTTTACATTCTAAAAATAGAATTTGCTAAATACAAGGATGAAGAGTCTTGAACCAGTCATGATGTGCTATATATACGTATCACTATATTGACACTTACTATGGTACACATTATGTCATTGGATGCTCATATCACCTCATACTTCGGTATGTGACAAAAGATAATTTATTTATGTGACAAATAAATAATATTAAAAATTAAATTAGGAAAGCAGGAAGTGAACAAATGTAACAGTTACTGATTGTAAAAGTACCAGATGGAGGGGTAGGATTTAATAAGCTTTGCTTCTTCCTACTCCTTTTGGACATGTGGAACTGTGAACTGGTTATGGGATGCATTCAATTGTAATCTGATGCATGTTCAAATGAAATAAAACCATTATCATTACCAATTTCATTTTGAAATGGGAATATCATTTTCAAATATAAAGTCAAGATAATCTATTTGTATTATAATATTATATTTATATTACTATTATAATATTATTGGATGAAAGACATTTTTCAGAATAAAGTTGAAATATTTGGAAAAAAAAACAACTGCAAAAATTGGGCAAAAAGCAAAGAACAACTTTGATAGTGGGGGTGCAATGATTCCTCGGGTACCTTGATTATTCTTTGAGCAAAAATCAGCAAACTTGGGGTGGGTCGCGTGGTCATCAGGTGTGCTCAATTGTCTTCTTTCTGCAGTGTTTTATTCTTGCGAATGATATATGTAGCACATTCATCCGTGCACGCCCACGAGCACTCTCAGGTCAGCGAAATAACAAAAGATGAAATATCCTCAAAAGGGGAGATGTGGTCTATTTTTAGCAGGAGGTCACACACATTCTTGGCTCGTGATCAAAATGGTGTGGTCAGCCATAATTGCACACACACACACACACACACACAGCAGCTGGTTGTTGACAGGTCTGAAGTGGATGTGGCTCATTAGGTGAGGTTGCAGATTGGTTGCTATTTTTAGACACGAGGGTAAGCAGCAGCTCGGATGCGTTTGAAGCCGCTCCAGCGGGCCACGCTAACGAGATGCACCGCGAACCGACCGCTCTTAAGCGTCATGGCGGAGGACGAGTGGGCGGAGGGGGAATGAATGTTTCCTCCTCTTACTCGTTCACTTCACACCAGGCTGTTCCTCTAAAACAGGGGTGTCCGAAGTCCATTTGCGGCAAGTAAACTTAGCAAAATGGACAAAAGAGAGAGAATAAAGTCATAATCCATCCATCCATGATATGAAAAAAAATAGTATCAACCTGAAAAATTAAAGCAAGGGTGTCCAAACGTTTTCCAATTTCATCTTCAGAAATTGTATGAAATTTACTTATTTTATTAGAAGTTTCCCGCAATCTAATTTTCCAAAAATTACAGTTTTTTTGTTTTATATAACTTTATAACAAATGTATTTTTTTAGGGGCCTGCGATTTTGGCTTTTTTGCCGAAAAACGATATGCCGATATTGTCCAACTTTCAATTTCCGATATCAGCCGATACTCATCCCAATATATTTAATATCATCATTTAATAGCATTATTTAATATCGGTTTTCATGGTCTGGAAAAAAAATCTGATGCCGATATCAACCAATATCACGTTTTTATGCTGGTATTGGGCTGATAATTATCTGACATCTCTAGTATTTTTGTATATTTAAATTGACGGTAATTTTTTCTCAGAATATTATTTTAACTATAATT
This sequence comes from Doryrhamphus excisus, assembly GCF_030265055.1. NCBI lineage: Eukaryota > Metazoa > Chordata > Actinopteri > Syngnathiformes > Syngnathidae > Doryrhamphus > Doryrhamphus excisus. The sequence goes on along the minus strand of NC_080466.1, from coordinate 17,993,128 downwards.
AAATAATGAGTAAGTAAATAAGTAAATAAGTTTATTCTTGAATTATTATGATCCTCATTATATTCTCTTTAGAGTACGACTTTGTCTTAATTTGATTTTATTCACTAATATTCAGGTTTTTTTTCTTTTTTTTTCAAGTATTTCAAATGTTATTTTTGTAATTCTGACTTTATTACTATTACTATTTACAGACAGAATACTTTATTAATCCCTTTGTGATTCCGTCAGGGAAATTGGCATCTCCACTGCTCCATATATAGCACCGTTTAAAGTAAATAAATCATAATAATACTAATAAAAGTAATGGTAATGGTTTTATTTCATTTGAACATGCATCAGATTACAATTGAATGCATCCCATAATCAGTTCACAGTTCCACATGTCCAAAAGGAGTAGGAAGAAGCAAAGCTTATTAAATCCTACCCCTCCATCTGGTACTTTTACAATCAGTAACTGTTACATTTGTTCACTTCCTGCTTTAGTAGATAAATAAATAAGTAGATAGATAGATTAGAGTGTAAAAGAATATAAGATAAAATATAAAAACTCAAAAAGATAGATTTATAACCATTTCCAAGAATAGAATGGGGCCTCGGAAGCTAGTATTGGATGTTGAGGTCTTTACTGCATATTTTAGCATGGTTATTGAATAATTCCACATTTTTTAACATGACTTTGCAAACTGTAATGTGAAGACGTAGCAATACCACCTCCATCCTTTAGGGGTGCTAGTGTTACGCCCCTGATATGGGGAGAAATGATCATACAATACATGAACTTGCCATTGTAATGGCGGATAGCCACACATACTCCCAGGAGACATAAGCAATCGATGACCGGCTAATTGATGATCATTGCTAGAGCACGGATTCACATTTCATTGGCAGATTGAACCAAATACAATGAAATAAATGGTAGAAAAAACACTTTTTTACACAAATATATTTGAATTACTATTTTTATGACATTTACTGATTGAATTTTATCGGTACGGTTTTATCGATTGGTTTTATCTTTCCAAATCTAATTCTAAAGCATTTCCCATTAAACAGGCATTATATATATCAATTTCAACCTGTCACACTAGTGACTAACTAACTAATCTTTCATCTATTTAGTGCTTTTATTAAAAACAGTCCATATTAGTTTGCTTGAAAATACACGTGGTGAGATTTTTAAATAAGCTTCAGTGAGATTTGAAAGGGCATCACCGGGACATAAATATTACTTCCTGTTGAATGAATGATGTCTCCATAGAAGCCAGTGAAGTCTGTTTGCGTCCTCGGTGACTCACTTTGGCGCTTGAGTGCTCTTATTTTGTCAAGCCATTGTTGGACGTGTCACTTTTGCGTCTCCAAGGCTTTGTTCGTCTGGCTGAAGGAAAAGGCAAGCCGGAAAGTTTTTGTGTCAAATCCGGAGTTTGGCGGCGCCGGTCGACGTCGTCCAGCGATTTAATGTCAGAGCCGTCAATCATGTCGCTGGCTGCCTGTCATCTTTGAGGCTGTAAAAAATGTTGCCTTGCTCAGGTTTTGTCACCCTGTTGGCTGGGAACAGAAATCATCACAGGTGATGCAAAGATCCAGATAGGAGTGTGGACTTTTTGGAAGGGTGGCGAGTACTTAGCACTCTCTCGGCTCCTCTGGACTTTTAATCCCTGCTCCCCCCCGTGAGGCTGATAGGGAGCAGATAGGGCGAGACAACAGAGGCCACCGCGCTTTTGCACACAATCACGTAGCACTTCAGGATGGGCTTAGCTATCAAATCCGAAGGATCGCTCCCTTCAGGTGGAACACCGAGACCTGCTCTGCATCAACGCCTCAGGCTTCCCAGGAGAAGATGAAATGGGATGAGGGCTAGCCTAAGTTAGACAGTCGGGAAGTTGCACGGCGGTCGAGTGGTCTCCTCACAGCTAGGAGACTAGGGTTCAATTCCACCCTCGGCCATCTCTGTGTGGAGTTTGCATGTTCTCCCCGTGCTTTTCCGGATTCCTCCCACATTCCAAAAACATGCTAGGTTAATTAGTCCATAGGTATAAATGTGAGTGTGAATGGTTGTTTGTCTATATGTGCCCTGTGATTGGCTGGCTACCAGTCCAGGGTGTACCCCGCCTCTTGCCTGAAGAGAGCTGGGATAGGCTCCAGCAACCCTTGTAGAAAATGAATGAATGAATGTTTCTTTTCAGGGGCTGCACTGCGAGTGGTTAGCGCGTAGACCTCACAGCTAGGAGACCAGGGTTCAATTCCACCCTCGGCTATCTCTGTGTGGAGTTTGCATGTTCTCCCCGTGCATGCGTGGGTTTTCTCCGGGTACTCCGGTTTCCTCCCACATTCCAAAAACATGCTAGGTTAATTGGCGACTCCAAATTGTCCATAGGTATGAATGTGAGTGTGAATGGTTGTTTGTCTATATGTGCCCTGTGATTGGCTGGCCACCAGTCCAGGGTGTACCCCGCCTCTCGCCCAAAGACAGCTGGGATAGGCTCTAGCACCCTTTACGACCCTCGTGAGGATAAGCGGGAGAAAATGAATGAATGAATATCAAAGGGGAGGAGTTTGGGACCCATCATCACCACGCTTGCGGAGGTAATGTTTTTGCCGGTGTTGTTTGTTTCAAAACAACTTGAAAACTGCTCAGGAATTGTCAGAAATAGGTTATGGAAGAACTGTTTAAATGTCGGGGGTGATCCAAGTTGGTTTTTGGATGCAGGAACTTCTAAAAAGGATTTCTTAAGATTGCGACATAGGAGCATTTTCGCAATTTGGCATTTGAATAGTCTGCTCTTTCTTTTGACTGGTTTGGTTTGGTTCTTCTGGTCACATGATGGACATCATCCCCGATTGATACAAGCGTCATGTTGCTTTGCAACCACACTCTCCCCCTGGTGTTTCCAAAAGGTTAAGTGTTTTTTCCTTCCGTTTTCATCCTTGTGTGCTTTCATGGATATCGAATTTTAAACTTGGCTCGCTCACCCTGTCGCCTCTCATGTGACCAGCTGAACACCAGCCAGAAACGCCTGCCACACGACGTCCATGTTTGCCGCCCTGGCGCTCCCTTCTGCTCTCCGCCGTCCGCCCGCAGTCACACTCTGTCCTAGATTGCAAGCCGCCGTCGCCCTGCTCCACATTCTGCCGGGACCGGCGCCGCTGGGCTAACAGAGCGTTGTTTAGACAAGGAGTCAGGCGGAAGATCTCTCCTCCCTGTCAGCTGGAGGACGAGGCGAGGCCAGTTGGCTGAGTAAACACGCCTCTGGTCTTCTACTTGACTCAGCAGCTACCTCTCAGCGTGTCGAACAGCTTGGATTTCAGCAGGAAATAATCATGGAAACTTATAGATCCACGTCTAGTTGAGCTGAGAGGAGTTCTGCGGAGTAGTGAGGATTCTTTTTGGTCGCCGCTACGTTTATTAAGGTCATCTGGCAAACACATTAAGTCAGCCTCTTGGCACTGTGCTGGTGCCTGCCATTCATGCTCGACGATGGGATGGGACACAGATACAGTGGAGTTATAGATGGGATGTCGAACTTAGAGATGATGTTACTATAGAGCTTGTGCATATAGACTGGATTTAAATGGGTACTAATACGAGCGCGGTGGACCAGGCCTTGATGAGTTGATTGGCATAGATGGGTTGTCAACTTGAATAAGTATCTTTTGTCTGTATTTGTGAGACTATGTGTTTGTTTTAGCTTTTATCTTTAGCTAGCAAAATTGAGCAAATACCTTCACTACTAGCTGGTCATCCTGCCAGCTTGCATGTTAAAGTTCATATTCAATAAGTTGGAAGAAACTGGCAGGCCGGATTGATATGCGGGTCAGGCCGGATGTGGCCCCCGGGCTGTAGTTTGTCCACCCAAACAGACACCATCCATGTTACTTAGCATAGCAAGCAAACGTCTACACATTAACGGCTATTCATACACATATTAGTGGATCGTCTTAGGAAGTGCCTCCATGATGTTACTCCAGGATGATGTAAAGAGTTCACAACTTTCTTCTTAATGAAACTTCACGCTGGCACGTGTTTGATCCTTTGAACTTTTGTGGAGCTCGCTCGTCTGAGAGCTCGTTAGCAGGCCGGGTGCTCATTAGCGGACGCTGGTAGTGAACCAAGACAAAAATGCTCGTCGTTTATTTCGGCCTCATTAAACCAAAGACCGAGTTTGTTACGCGCAGTGACTATTTGGCGGAAAATGAAAGGAATTGGATCAAATGATGCAAACATCAACAGAGACAAATAAGTCAGCTTCTTATTGTTGCCTTTTTTGCTCTTCTTTTTTTTCAGTGCTAAACTGTGAGGAGCAGAGAGACCACGATCCAATAACTCCACGTCACCGCATGTGATCTGACGTGCGAGTTTATTGCCCCCGTGAGCTGACAAGCTTATTTCAAGATTGCCAGGTTCATTGCAGCCGACGACACCCGAGCAAAGTAATATCCTGAGGATCATCTCACTCTCTAACGCAAGGTTAGCCCCATGGAACACTTTAGAAACACCCCACACCATCACCTCCGCTATTTAGACTTTATTATTTCACCCTTTGCTGGTCAGAGGTAATTAACAACAACAATCCTGTTCGTGCACTCATGAGGAATATATCGGAGTTGGGTCGCTTAAGAGAGGAGCAAAGTCATACATAAATATATTATGTGGATGAGTGGTTAGCGCGCAGGCCTCACAGCTAGGAGACCCGAGTTCGTTTCCACCGTCTGCCATCTCTGTGTGGAGTTTGCATGTTCTCCCCGTGCATGCGTGGGTTTTTTCCGGGTACTCCGGTTTCCTCCCACATTCCAAAAACATGCTAGGTTAATTAGCGACTCCAAATTGTCCATAGGTATGAATGTGAGTGTGAATGGTTGTTTGTCTATATGTGCCCTGTGATTGGCTGGCCACCAGTCCAGGGTGTACCCCGCCTCTCGCCCGAAGACAGCTGGGATAGGCTCTAGCACCCTTGAGACCCTCGTGAGGATAAGTGGTAGAAAATGAATGAATGAATGAAATTACCACACAAGCTTGGAGACCCAGGTTCGATTCCACCCTCGGCCATCTTTGTGTGGAGTTTGCATGTTCTCCTGTGCATGCATGGATTTTTTCCGGGTACTCCGACTTCCTCCCACATTCCAAAAACATGCTAGCTTAATTGGTGACTCCAAATTGTCCATAGGTATGAATGTGAGTGTGAATGGTTGTTTGTCTAGGAGACTAGGGTTCAATTCCAGCCTCGGCCATTTCTGTGTGGAGTTTGCATGTTCTCTCCGTGCATGTGTGGGTTTTCTCCGGGTACTCCGACTTCCTCCCACATTCCAAAAACATGCTAGCTTAATTGGTGACTCCAAATTCTCCATAGGTATGAATGTGAGTGTGAATAGTTGTTTGTCTAGGAGACCAGGGTCCAATTCCACCCTCTGTCATCTCTGTGTTGAGTTTGCATGTTTTCCCCGTGCACAAGTGTTTTTTCTCCGGGTTCTCCGACGTCCTCCCACATTCCAAAAACATGCTAGGTTAATTGGTGACTCCAAATTGTCCATAGGTATGAATGTGAGTGTGAATGGTTGTTTGTCTATATGTGCCCTGTGATTGGCTGGCCACCAGTCCAGGGTGTACCCCACCTCTCGCCCGAAGACAGCTGGGATAGGCTCCAGCACCCCTGAGACCCTCATGAGGATAAGTGGTAGAAAATGAATGAATGAATGAATGAAATTACCACACAAGCTTGGAGACCCAGGTTCGATTCCACCTTCGGCCATCTCTGTGTGGAGTTTGCATGTTCTCCCGTGCATGCGTGGGTTTTTTCCGGGTACTCCGACTTCCTCCCACATTCCAAAAACATGCTGGGTTAATTGGTGACTCCAAATTGTCCATAGGTATGAATGTGAGTGTGAATGGTTGTTTGCCCTGTGATTGGCTGGCCACCAGTCCAGGGTGTAGAAGACAGCTGGGATAGGCTCCAGCACCCCCTGCGACCCTAATGAAGATAAAGCAGTAGAAAACCATGTGGTCCAGCTATTAAATTAGTAGAAGACAGAAAGAACCGGCATCTCCCACCTTCTAACAATAGGTCTAAGGTAACCAGACAGTCAATCACCCAGATGTCCCGCCTCCAGCTGGAACAAGGACCTATGAAAACGGAAAGGAGGAGACAACAAAATATGCACAAAAAACACTTTCCTGTATTTAATTGTGGTAGATGTGTTTAGTGTGTGTGTGTCCTTGTGCTTTTGTTGACTTGATGCAATCCATATCCAAAAGATGCCCTGTGGGATACACTGTGGTCATCTAAGACATGAAAACCTTTTTACATGTGGTCTCCCCGGCCACGATGCTAGCCACTTTCCTTATTATTATTCACTTATTTGCATAAGCTCCACCATATTGACTGCTAACCCACCCCCACCCCCTACAGCGCTCGGTCACATTCCGTTTAATAATCGAGACTAAAGGTCCAACTCTGGCTTTCCCGCCACATCCAATTCCTCCCGCCGCTTGTCAGAGGGTCTCTGCGTGCTAAAACGCTTTCATTGGCGTGCGATGCGGCTCACAAGTGCGTCTGAAGTTCAGACGTCACATCGCATTACTACGCCGCTCCTAACTGAAAGTATGCTGGGTTTACTCCCTGCATCATTTACGCAACTTTCTCCTGACGTGTCCATGCTTGGACAATATGTTTGATTTTTTATTATTACTTGATGGAACTTCTTGAGGGGCTCAGAGTAGAGCCGCTTCTCCTTCACATCGAGAGGAGTCAGTTGAGGTGCATCTAGTCTGGATGCCTCCTGGACGCCTGATGAGGTGTTCCGGGCAGGGAAGACCTCGGACACGCTGGAGGGATTATGTCTCACAGCTGGCCTGGGAACGCCTTGGTGTTCTCCTAGTGGAGCTGAAGGAGGTGGCCGGGGACTGGGAAGTCTGGGCTTCCTTACTGAAACTGCTGCCCCCGCGACCCGGACCCGGATAAGCGGAGGAAAATGGATGGATTGATGGATAGCTTTTTGTTGATCCTTCCTTTGGAAAAAAAAGCTAAAGAGCCAAAGAAAAGCTACTATTCAATGTCCAAATTATTGGCCATGAACTGGGAATCCAACTTGGGAATCCAACTCATTGAATGAGCAAGGGAAGGGGGAGGAGGACTAGTGTTGACATGATCCTCAATCTAGCCTGTGTGACAGTTTAGTTGGTTTCTGCTTCTATGCCTTGGTTCCTGTTTTATGCTTTTGTTTTGGTAGCATTTCCTGTTTTGCCCTGGGTTTTGTCTGCTTGCTTTGCTTTTCACTTGCACCTGTTGCTATTTGTGTTCCCCTCCTATATTGTTCAGGTGCGTGCACCCTAGTTTTTTGTTGCATTGTTTGTGGTAGCGGCCGGCACGGCGGTCTAGTGGTTAGCGTGCAGACCTCACAGCTAGGAGACCAGGGTTCAATTCCACCCTCGACACATTCCAAAAACATGCTAGGTTAATTGGCGACTCCAAATTGTCCATAGGTATGAATGTGAGTGTGAATGGTTGTTTGTCTATATGTGCCCTGTGATTGGCTGGCGACCAGTCCGGGGTGTACCCCGCCTCTCGCCCGAAGACAGCTGGGATAGGCTCCAGCACCCCCGCGACCCTCATGAGGAAAAAGCGGTAGAAAATGAATGAATGAATGAATGTTTGTGGCTGCTCCCCACGCTACTCCAACCGTCTTCGCTCGTGTCCTGCTGCTGTATATCAGCCATTTCTAATTAAATAGACTTTTTGTTCTGCAATTCGGTCTCCTGCTCTCTGCATACTGGGGTCGTGTCACAATGCCGAAGCCAAGACGTAACAAGTGTGATAATAACACACAAACACTTTTTGTATGTACGGTATAAGTCGAGTTTTCAGTTGAACCTGTGGGTGAATAATTCATTAATTCTAATGACAGCTCAGATGAAGTGGAAGCATAAAGGTGGTACAGTTTGATCCAAATTAGGCCTGCTGGGCCTTGGCAGAGGTCTGAGCTCTGCTGAGCACCGCTCTAGTTCTAAATGGAGCACAGTGCTGCACTACAGTAAAAAAAAAAAAAAAAAAACAGCGGCAGAGCAGAGTTGAGTCAAGGATGTTGGAAGGCGTCAGATTTATGACTCTGAAAGTGTCAGCTGACACCGGCGATAAGCCCGGCGACATGCGACGGCCCAGAGCAGATGAAAAGATGGAGGATGCCCAGAGATGTTAGTGACAAACGGGCTGCACAGTGCAGAGGATTTGTGATTTGCATGATCCGCACACCCCACCCCCACCCCCCACACCCGCCCCGGGATAGACACTGGTGCATAAAATCAATCAGCTGACTTGCACACTAAACAAAATTCTTCATCCTGCTTTGTAATTGGCTAACGAGGAAGCGCTCTGGTACTGGAGGAGGTTTTCAGCAAATTAGCTTGATAGCTTAATCAAAACAACACTTTACTCCACCATAATTAGCGCTTGCAAGGCTTCCAAACATGCCAAAAATGGGATCAAGAGAGGGAATCCCGATTCCTGACAAAGCAGCCGGATGTGCTTATTAGCCTTTTGTCACGACGCAATCACTTTATCACACTTAGTGGTCTGACTTATTCGATTATTTGTGGTCAACGAGGTCATTGACACAGCTTCTAATCGATCAATGACGGCTTCATTCCGAATTCATCATTTTGGACAATTGTATGCTTCCAGGTGTATGAGTAGGCCCTTTTCTGTCCCGAGTGCACACAAAGCAAGGTAAGGGTATGATTGGAGGAATTTGGTGCGGAAGAACTACAATAGAACAGGCTCAACAATTACTCCAAAATCTTGTAGAAACTCTTCCCAGAGGAGTGGAAGCTGATGTAGACTCCATATTTGCTTTACTTTTGTATAAAACAAGGAGGGGCGTCTTGGGGGGGGGGGGGGGGGTGTATTCTGCAAGCACCGCCCTCCAATTAGAGGCATCCCTCGTTTATTAATTGCTTCTGAATTTCTGCAACATGGGATTCCTTATTTAGAAATATTTGAATATAATATGAATATAATATTTGCACCCTTGGCCATCTCTGTGTGGAGTTTGCATGACTTTATTATTTCACCCTTTGCTGGTCAGAGGTAATTAATAACAACAATTCTGTTCGTGCACTCATGAGGAATATATCGGAGTTGGGTCGCTAAAGAGAAGAGCAAAGTCATACATAAATATATTATGTGCTGTGCTGGTCTGCACAGTGGTCGAGTGGTTAGTGCGCAGGACTCACAGCTAGGGGACCCGAGTTCAATTCCACCCTCGGCCATCTCTGTGTGGAGTTTGCATGTTCTCCCCGTGCATGCGTGGGTTTTCTCCGGGTACTCCGGTTTCCGCCCACATTCCAAAAACATTAATTCATTCATTTTCTACCGCTTATCCTCACGAGGGTCGCGGAGGGTGCTGGAGCCTATCCCAGCTGTCTTCAAGCGAGAGGCGAGGTACACACCGGACTGGTGGCCAGCCAATCACAGGGCACATATAGACAAACAACCATTCACACTCACATTCATACCTATGGACTATTTGGAGTGGCCAATTCACCTAGCATGTTTTTGGAATGTGGGAGGAAACCGGAATTGAACCCTGGTGTCCTAGTTGTGAGGTCTGCGCACTAACCACTTGACCGCCATGCAGCCCATTCCAAAAACATGCTAGGTTAATTGGCGACTCCAAATTGTCCACAGGTATGAATGTGAGTGTGAATGGTTGTTTGTCTATATGTGCCCTGTGATTGGCTGGCGACCAGTCCGGGGTGTACCCCGCCTCTGGGATAGGCTCCAGCACCCCCGTGACCCTCGTAATGCTAAGCGGTAGATAATGAATGAATATTACTTTGCTTTGACTGCCAATGACGCTGGCTTAGCCACCCGTGTGCTTGAAATGTGGAGAGAAAATAGCAAACAACAAAAAAATGTACCACTGAAAGACACTCAGCTTTTTCCTGAAAAGTACCCAACTGTGCAGATGGGTGTGAGGGAGCGATTTGGGAACTACCACGGAAGGATGAGCAGAGCAAACATACTTTCTCGAAGTGTATGAAGGCTCCAAACTGAACTACAGCAGCTCCTGCTGGAGAACGTGAGGAGGATGAAGCCGTTCACAGATGGACCTATTCTCCATCGTATAAATATCACATCATCTGTTCTCCAAATTAAAACAACCCTACGCCATGTCATGTTTTGACCAGGTTTACCATATTTTACTTCTACTGAAAAAAAAGCAAATGGCTGTTCTGATGCCACAGATTGCAACAAGGAGACAGCGCAGGTACGATAGAATGTTCAGTAATTAAACTGGCCGCCATCTTGTTTTGTCTCTTCGGGAGTATGCTGTTGCATTCCACACGGCGAATAAGAGGAACAAAAGGAGGGAAAATATGAATTTATTGTCCAGTTTCTTTTAGTAGCCATAACTTGTGTGCTTGTGTGTGTGGAGGGAAACTTAAAAGTGTCCTTTTCTTCCTCGCCGACAATCACCTCAGGCTTGTTCACAAGCGAGACCAATCAAGCGCCTTCTTACCGAATGCCTTTTTTTTTTTTTTACCACTTTGCATTTTATTTTATTTTTTTTTTAAAGGGGGGGGGGCGCTCAAGTGAAGTTGCAGCTTTTTCATTTTGTTTCAGACAACTTTCATTCATTCATTTTCTACCGATTATCCTCACGAGGGTCGCGGCGGGTGCTGGAGCCTATCCCAGCTGTCTTCTACACCCTGGACTGGTGGCCAGCCAATCACAAGGCACATATAGACAAACAACCATTCACACTCACATTCATATCTATGGACAATTTGGAGTTGCCAATTAACCTAACATGTTTTTGGAATGTGGGAGGAAACCGGAGTACCCGTGGAAAACCCACACATGCACGGGGAGAACATGCAAACACCACTCAGAAATGGCCGAGGGTGGAATTGAACTGGGGTTTCCTAGCTGTGAGGCCTTCGCGCTAACCACTTGTTCGCCGTGCCAACTTAAAGCTTCCATACTATAGCAACAATGTACCACAATAGTGTGTTGGAATGCTGGAATGCTGTCTCTAGCAATGCTAGCATAGCTACAGTATATGATGCTATATGCTAACATTACATTTTAGCAGCAACATCATGCTAACTTAGCCTATAGTCGCTGAAGACAAACACAAATGATCAAATTTATGTCCCCAAAGTCTGTAACTGATGTATAGTTGGCAGAACTTAGTTTTAAGATGTGTAGCAAAGCCTGCTGCATGTCATTGTATACGTTTTTGTTACATGAGCCTCCAAAGTCATGTAAAATGTCTGACTCCGAACCACCGTTGTGAGAGGCGTCACACACAGATCCTCAACATATGTGACAAGTCTTCAGTTTAGGTATGAAATGTTGCTAGACGGTGGTCGAGTGGTTAGGGCGCAGACCTCACAGCTAGGAGAGTTGAGTTCAATCCCACCCTCGGCCATCTCTGTGTGGAGTTTGCATGTTCTCCCCGTGCATGCGTGGGTTTTCTCCGGGTACTCCGGTTTCCTCCCACATTTCAAAAACATGCTAGGTTAATCGGCGACTCCAAATTGTCCATAGGTATGAATGTGAGTGTGAATGGTTGTTTGTCTATATGTGCCCTGTGATTGGCTGGCCACCAGTCCAGGGTGTACCCCGCCTCTCGCCTGAAGACAGCTGGGATAGGCTCCAGCACCCCCATGACCCTTGTGAGTGTAAGCGGTAAAAAAATGAATGAATTAATATAAATATAGGGGTGTTATTTCATGTCTGGAGGGCTCTAATCATGTTTGAAGGTGGTAAACAGCAACCCTTGTGAGGATAAGCGATAGAAAATGAATGAATTAATAAATATTGTGTTAGCAATACCATGGGTGGTTAGCACACAGACCTCACAGCGAAGAGACCTGCGTTCAATTCCACCCTCGGCCATCTCTGTGTGGAGTTTGCATATTCTCCTTGTTCATGTGTGGGTTTTCTCCGGGTACTCCGGTTTCCTCCCACATTCCAAAAACATGCTAGGTTAATTGGCGACTCCAAATTGTCCATAGGTATGAATGTGAGTGTGAATGGTTGTTTGTCTATATGTGCCCTGTGATTGGCTGGCCACCAGTCCAGGGTGTACCCCGCCTCTCGCCCGAAGACAGCTGGGATAGGCTCCAGCAACCCCTGCGACCCTCGTGAGGATAAGCGGTAGAAAATGAATGAATAAATGTCGCTAGATGGTGAATAAGCTCAGTTGGAACCCCTGTGGTCAGATACCGGTGGGGTGGTACAATTCTGGGACACCCGAAATCCCTTCTTGAATAACCCTGCACGTTTAACATCCGGCCTTTTTGCTCCTCATCCTTCCCTCATCAACTTCTCCAACTAACAGGACGTTGTCATCGTCCATCTTCCTTCTCCGTTAAAAGGCTCGGATCGGGAAGGTCTTGGCCAGCCGAGCATTTCTGAGTCAATCTCTGCCAGCTCAAGGCAGATGACTCCTGTGGGATTGGTGCTGGAGTGGAATGAGACGAAGAAGGGTTTAGTTTATAGATGAAGCTGTGTCAGGAGGACATGCTTAATGGACTGCATGAAAGAAAGTCAGCAGTGGGAGACGTTTACAGTTTGGGAAGATACCTGCATCTTATGATTGCAATAATTAGCCCCCGCGGGGGGGGGGACATTAGTGTATTTTATACCTTGAGGAACGCACATTGACTCTGCTATTTTTATCACAGTATACTATTTAGAAGGTAGATCTGTTCTCTGGTCCATGCACGGCTGGCGACAGAGCCATCCTCAATGGACAAACTCACAAGGAGGATTTAGGGATCAAGTTTAAACCACTCAGAGATTTGAGGGGGACCCTCTCCTGAGCCCGCCAGCCTTTAGAACTTTAGAACGCCCAGACACTTGCAGCAGGTCCTCCCGGGAAGGGAGGACAGCACTTAATGGAGTGTGAAAACATAACTATAAATGTATTTAGTGCTTTAAATGTTCATTTTTAGTCTTCAAATGAGATGTTTCTACAGGAATGATTGGAATCTCTGAACTTGTTATTATTTTCAGAACGGTGAGAGAACAGAGCGGTGACGCATTCAAACAGAAGTCAGAAGATTAGATTCTCATCTGCTTAATTGCAGCCAATGAAATTGTCTTTATGGATGAAGCTGGTGGCATCTGGGAACGACCCCATTGAGGAAAAATCTGGCTGTGCTGATGTTTCAGAAGATAGGGAAGCTTTAAGTACATGTTGATATGCGATAGCCAGCTGGAACTGCTTATATCGCGGATATGAATACCACACAACCCCCCCCCCCCCCCCCCCCCCCCAGGGAAATTAAAAGCAAAGGGAACATACGACGGCCGTAACGCTCGCCACTTGGGGGATGCCAGGATCGGGTTTGGCACCGCTGGATGTTACCATGGCGACCATCAATCTGTGGCGATCGGCCCTGCTAAAGCTACTACTGATCTTACTTTGTACCTCAAGAATTGGATATCACTCAACATGAATAGACGGGAGAATAATAAACGAATTAGGAACATTTGACAGACCTGATTTGTGGTGAATATGAAGACATATATTAGCAACATTCATTCATTCATTTTCTACCGCTTATCCTCACAGCCAATCACAGTGCACATATAGACAAACAACCATTCACACTCACATTCATACCTATGGACAATTTGGAGTCGCCAATTAACCTAGCATGTTTTTGGAGTATGGGAGGAAGTCGGAGTATCCGGAGAAAAAAAACACTCGTGCACGGGGAGAACATGCAAACTCCACACAGAAATGGCCGAGGGTGGAATTGAACCCTGGTCTCCTAGACAAACAACCATTCCCACTCACATTCATACCTATGGACAATTTGGAGTCGCCAATTAACCTAGCATGTTTTTTTGGAATGTGGGAGGAAACCGGAGTACCCGGAGAACATGCAAACTCCACACAGAGATGGCCGAGGGTGGGATTGAACTCGGGTCTCCTAGCTGTGAGGTCTGCACGCTAACCACTCGACCGCCGTGCAGCCTATTAGCAACATATTTGCATAAAATTATTATATTGGCTGTATAAGATGCAATTATAACTTGCTAGCCTGCTTATCTTAATGTGAACCATAAGAGGTTTTTATGAAAGGGGATACACGACCACAAGAAGGGGGTCAGGAGGGGGACCCCCACTGATCAAAGCCTGGCAAGGACCGAGAGGACGCAGATTGAGGAAATCAGACTTTTTTTTTAAAGCAGCCATGATGCAGTTTGTGTTTTCCCATCTCCAGAAGACCGCTCGTGATTGGACAGTCACGGTCCCAAGTTTTCTGAATGACACAAATATTAATTTTCACAAAATCTGCCGCCTCAGTTTTTATGAAATTTGCCTGTACTCTAGAATGTTATGAACTAAGTCCCTCTTTGTCATGAAAATGAACCTAATACCCCCCAGAGAAGATTTCTACTGCATTTCAGCCCTGCCACAAAAGGACCAGCTGACATCTTGTTGGTGTTTCTCTGGCTAGCATGATAGCATGATAGCATGATAGAGTTTACCCACCTTATTTGAATCCTGTGGGTAAGTCTGTGTGTGCTTGGGGCATTATTTTTAACTCCGCTTTGTAAATAAAGTTCGACTAACTTGAAGTAATGGCGGCTGAGGAGCTACCATGGCAGTGTAAAGTAGTGAACAACAGAAGAAGTGGGTAAATATTGCAATATTTATTTCTGGTATGTGAGTACAGCGTGTACACAGTATACATCCTGACATTACTCATATTCCATTTGAGTTTGGAATATTTTGACAAGTATGTTCTCACACTGACAGGGAACATGTACACGGACGGCGGACATCCAAAGTCAAAAGCTATCAAAAAACCCACAAATCAAAAATGGCGGCCAGCAGCCTGTAGGACCGTCACCGCCAAGGCGGCCCTGCGGTGATTTGGACGCCGGCTAACGAGTGTGGTTGGCGCTCCCGTCTGTTTACGGCTGCAGGAATATTCATGACGCCTGCCATGAATATTCATCTCTGAGCGCTTCCTCAGCTGACAGATGCCTCGCTGGCGTTTTCCCTCTGGTGTGACGCGTCGTGACAAACTTCTCGTCCAACGCGAAGTCGGCTCGTCCTCTCATGGGCGAGTGACGGGAAAGTTTGCTCCACAGAAGTCCAGCTTGTCATCGTGTGAAAGGAACGGAGCGTGGAAGTGCAGCTGATCCTTATTTCCTCGTCAATCCTGGCGTGTAATTGATCCCCCCGAGGCTGCGCTTTTTTAGCTCACACGCTAAATTATGCATCAACACAGTGAAATACACTCGTTTTTTTTTTCTTCCTCCTCTAACTGGATGTGGGAATGAAGCTCATTGGCTCAATATGTCCACCTGTAGCCTCGGGCGTGGTGTTCACGCTTGCTGGCGCTTCCTGATGCGGGCTGGATTAAATGTTTACCCTGGAACATCTCAGTCCGTGAAGATGCCTGGTCACGTTTAAGTTGCTACATGCTTCCAAATTGATTTGATGCTTTTTCTTATAGAAAGATGAGCGGCCAGTGGAGTCATTGTCATGGTAACCACATGTTGTGCAAGGCTCTCAGGTAGCCAACACCCACAGACATCTTATGGGAAATTTGTTTGTGCCAACCACCTGACCCAGCCAGCCTCGGGTTTTGATCCACAGAATGAGAGTTGAGAGCGCTAGCCATTGAGCAAAAAGCTGTCAACTCAATGTCCAGCACAGCTGTTAAGGTGGGAGGGAGTGTGCACCAGCGTAACCCACCCGGGCACCAACCAGGGTACGCAGAATGACAGTCGAGAATGCGAGTTAAAAGCCTGGAATGTCAACATGTGAGGTTTACGAACGTAATTTCGCAGAAGCTCACAGAACCATGAGATAGAAACGCTTTACGTTTCTTAGCATTGGATGGAATTCAAATACAATTCAAAATTTTATACCATTTATCAACTTAGCGGCACAAACCGAAACTATAGCGGAGTGAAAGCTTCTCAATGATAACAGCGACGGATGTCCTTTTTTGGAACTAAAAGTTCCCTTTAATTGACGGTCACACTGTACCAACAACGTAAGGCATTGAAATGACTTCTCTCTGTTTAACAGAACATCCTGTTTAGTGCCCTTCAAAATAAGGTACATTCGGTTCACCAAATAAAATACATTTTGTGTACTCTTTCAGTTTCTATTCAAATAACATTCCTCACAACAATACAAAAAATGGTTTGACATTAGATGTCAAATAAGTTCCAACAGAAACCACTCGGGAGTGGGACCAACCACAGAGGAGTGGGCGAGCCTGAAGGCGGGGGTGGGTGTGGGTGGAATTCATTAAAACAACCAAAATCAAACAATATCCAAAAAAATTGAGCTGAATAGGTACAGATTCCGGAAGATCTAGAAAGCTTTTTGTGGTGGTTATTGTGTGTAGCTGCTCTATAGGAATTCACTCAATACACAGGATCGAAAAATTAGCATAATAGGTCCTCTTTACCAGTAGTTTTTATTAGATATTATTGTATTGTTTTTGTGTTTAATATTCATGCTGACATTTTTATGCTTGAAATGCTTAATTGATGCAAAAAAAAAGCTTAATAGATTTTTTTTTTAGTAATAGCAGGCCATTTCCAGTGGCTTGCATTCGGGCTAATTGAGGCAGATAGAAAACTAAATTAATTGCCGCCATCTGGAAGACAGAAGTGAAATGACATCGCTTGGCACGTAGTAGTTTTACAACAGAGAAGGCCAGCGCTCTACTTGTTCTGTATGTGTTATTTTGCATGTTAAAAACAAAACACAGTTTAAAATAAGGCAATAGATCAAAGTTGCTGTCGTTGTGCTAATAAGACGAGCAGGCCTCAGCAGTGGCATTTGCAGTAATTAGATATTTGATGAAAACTTGCTTCAGCGCTGTGACATTTGAATAGCATACCAACTGTATGCAGGGAAATATCCTTCTCCCCCCGGGCAATCCAGGCGACAGGTTGTGGAATATGAACGACCCCTGATGGCGCGCGCATTGTCACATGCACACTCGTGGCCTTTCAATGCAGCTTGGGAGCCGTGTGCATGAAGATGCATCATCGGGGCCACACACAGAACGCTGTGTGGATGGTAAAGACCATTTTACCCTTATCTAGCAATGCATGAATATTCATACACAGCTAAGAACACTATGTGGACTAAAGTTGCAGGAAGTCCTTGCAGTGAAAACACTTTTTTTTACTTACATCCATTTATTTTCTATGCCGCTTATCCTCACTAAGGTGGCGGGTTCCTACAACTTTTTGAAGTATTTTGGTCCATTTCTGAATTCAAAGGGCACAGATGTTTAATGTATTTTCACCTTTTTGTAGTGTTTCTTGTTGTCAAGATGATATATTTCTCACTTGGAGGACGGGACAACTTAATAGAGTTATAAAGGTGCTGCGGCGGAGAGCCATGTTTTCTACCAGAAAGAGATGTTGCTCCAGAGTCAGAGTCAGTCAGGTTGCCACCTCGGCCTCCAGGCAAAAAAGCAAAATCTGCGAGTGACACAGACAGAAGAGGTCTGGCTAAGTGGAGGCCCACTGTGTTGGCACCATCGGGTGTTTGCTCAGGTCCAGCGGCTACAAAACATTGAGTGATGCTTCCATGTCCTCACTTCACAGCACTTGGAGCTTTTTGGCTGGAAATAATGCAAACAGAATGTATTTTAAAAGGGAAACTTGTTTCAACTTGTGCAATATTTTGTACTGGCGGATAGCGTCATGATGTTATGGCATCATTAGAAGACCACAGATAAAAGACCATCTTACTGTGCATTGCACGTCATAACGAAAGTGGTCAAACCCAAATACTCTAGTCCAGGGGTCGGCAACCTTTACTATGAAAAGAGCCATTTTGAAAGAAAATCATGCTTTCTGATTGAATAACTTAATCGAAGGATCAATGCCATATAAACAGTCAACAGTTTTGAAATTGGTAATGGTCATGGTTTTATTTTCATCAGATTACAATTGAATGCATCACATAATCAGTCCACAGTTCCACATGTCCAAAAGGAGTAGGAAGAAGCAAAGCTTATTAAATCCTACCCCTCCATCTGGTACTTTTACAATCAGTAACTGTTACATTTGTTCACTTCCTGCTTTCCATAATACAGTTTAAGGTGTTTTTTTTTATAATGTACCTCGTACCAAAATACGAGGTGATATGACCATACAATGACATTATGTGTACCATAGTAACTGTCAATATAGTGATATATATATATATAAACATTATAAAAATGCAGCTAAAAAAAGCTCACTTTAAAAAAAAAGGTTCACTTCCTGCTTTCCTAATATAGTTTAAGATTATTTATTATTTATTATTTATTATTTATTATTCATTATTTATTATTTATTATTTATTATTTATTATTTATTATTTATTATTTATTATTTATTATTTATTATTTATTATTTATTATTTATTATTTATTATTTATTTATTTTTACCGAAGCACGAGGTGATATGACCATACAGTATTTAGTTTCCTTTTTTGGCATATTAGATTGGAAACATCTCTCAGCATTCCTTTCCTGTTACTACCCTGGTACGGAATAATATCACTCAAACCTGATTGTTGATAGATGGAAGATATTCATGATCCAAGGAGTCTTCATGTTAGGACAAGAAGTCTTTGTTTCTTCTTCTTCTTTTTCTTCTTCTTCTTCTTCTTCTTCAGAGAACATTCATCCTGTTTTCTTCATCTTTGTTTCCACATCCTGTCGTCATCTCCCAACGGAACATATGAAAGGACCGTCAGTATCAGAGAACAAAGACCAGGGCTTCAGATCCTTGCTCCATCTCAGCTCTTATGTACATCCTCAGAAGTAGCAGGAAAAGCTCTCCAGGGTGGAAAGTCTTAGGTCACCTCCCAAACACTTCCGTTTTGGGAGCTGTAGTACTGGATGCTACTAAATTCTATGACCATACAACCCTGTTCGATTTACCACTAAGGCTCCTACAGTTGGTGGGTGCCTAGGACTGCAAAAGCTGTTCATCAGCCAATGTGGATTGAATGTGATTTAGTGTCAGGTATTCACACTTTCATGATTATGATTATGATGGCAAAGAGGTGGAATTGTTGAGCTGCGTAAGCAAGGCCTCTCACAGCGTGCCATTGCTGCTGAGGTCGGAGGCAGGAAGACAGTCATATGAAACTTCTTCAGACATCCAAAAAGTCCAGTGGTGTCACCGGCCCTGAGTCAGAGGACCTCATTGGCTGTCTGTCAAGTCACAGGACCAGCCTTGGCCTAAATGAAGGTTGTTACTGGTGCCGAGTGCAGTCCAATAACCATTAGACTCAATCTGGGAGAAAAGGCTTTTAAGAAGAAAAAAGGTTTTCAAAGGTCTCCTTCAACAGAACAAAATTGGCCATTTGAAATTTGCTGGTGAGCACCAAATATGGGACATTGAAAGATGGAAGAACGTTTTACTCTCTGATGAGACAAAAATGTAACTTTGATGGTCCCAATGGCTTTGAACGTTACTGGCATGACAAGGAGATCCCACCTGAGATGTTTTCATACAGCATAGTGGAGATGGGGGGCATCATGTTCTTTCCATGGAACAATGGAACATTAGGTTGTGCAGGGGCGTCAAACGGTGGATGGATATGTGGAGATGTTGCAGGGGGCATCCAACTCCTTAAGGTCAAAGAGTGCAAAATGTACATTTTTGCCATCCAACTGGATTTAGTCAGGAATTATTAGTTCATGAGGGTCACGGGGGTGCTGGAGCCTATCCCAGCTGTCTTCGGGCGAGAGGCGGGGTACACCCTGGGCTGGTGACCAGCCAATCACAGGGCACATATAGACAAACAACCATTCACACTCACATTCATACCTATGGACAATTTGGAGTCGCCAATTAACCTAGCATGTTTTTGGAATGTGGGAGGAAACCGGAGTACCCGGAGAAAACCCACGCATGCGCGGGGAGAACATGCAAACTCCACACAAAGATGGCTAATGGTGGAATTGACCCCGGTCTCCTAGCTGTGAGGTCTGTGTGCTAACCACCCGAACACCGTGCAGCCTGGAATTCAAGCTAAAATGAACAAACTGGCTTTGAGCATTTCTGTTTGTTATACAGTTTTTGTAGTATAAAGGTTGGAGATAGTACTGTATAAAAGTACGAGAAAGCTTATAAAAAGAGTTTACGTTTGGGGACTTTGTTGACCTTCTTGTGTCGAAGCCAAAATGACTAATGTTTGTGTCGTGGACTCCTTCCTACTTTCTCACTTGGTGCCTTTTTTCGTTCCACTTTCAAGGTGACCAATGACCAAGTGGTCTTCTCGCAAGGGCCAGGTGTGTTGTTTGACTTTGTTCATGTCCTAGGAGAGTAACGGCGTGTACACAAACATCTTTCTTCCCGGGAATGAGATTGGCGTTGTTTCTTTCTAGCTGGCTTGTTTAAAGATGAAAACAAAGTTCCTTCCTTGGCTTCTCTTCATCGTCATCCTCTCGTCTGTCTCATTTCCATGTAAAGGTCAACCTCAAAAAGAAATTCTAAACCCGGTGGGGGCCACAGAGACGGAGAGGAGTAATTAGAACCGATAAATTAAGGCTACACACCCCGCCCCCACCACCGCGACCATCCAACGCTCTTCGCCTTCTTCTCATTGACTTTCCCTTCGCAGCCTCATACTTTCCTCCTCTCCAGTATTTCCTTCACGCTCGCTCCTTTGATCAGTGCGGCTAACTTGGCATCCTCTGGCAGTGATGCTCCGCCCCCCGGTGAGCGCCGTGGCTTGGTTAGAAACATGAGTAGCGGGTGTTTTGTACTGCAGCTTTAAATAATTATCAAACTGATTTGAGGGAATTATGACATCATTCAGATAAAGCCGATAACAATCATTAATAACTGTGCAGGTGGGCTGCACGGTGGGCGAGTGGTTAGCACACAGAACTCACAGCTAGGAGACCAGGGTTCAATTCCACCCTCGGCCATCTCTGTGTGGAGTTTGCATTGTTTTTCTCCGGGTACTCCGGTTTCCTCCCACATTCCAAAAACATGCTAGGTTAATTGGCGACTCCAAATTGTCCATAGGTATGAATGTGAGTGTGAATGGTTGTTTGTCTATATGTGCCCTGTGATTGGCTGGCCACCAGTCCAGGGTTTACCCCGCGCCTCTCGCCCGATGACAGCTGGGATAGGCTCCAGCACCCCCCGCAACCCCCGTGAGGAAAAAGCGGTAGAAAATGAATGAATAAATGAATTAAGTATAAAATGCGGCACAGAGATCGAGTGGTTAGCGCGCAGACCTCACAGCTAGGAAACCAGGGTTCAATTCCACCTTCGGCCATGTTCTCCCCGTGCATGCGTGGGTTTTCTCCGGGTACTCCGGTTTCCTCCCACATTCCAAAAACATGCTAGGTTAATTAGCGACTCCAAATTGTCCATAGGTATGAATGTGAGTGTGAATGGTTGTTTGTCTATATGTGCCCTGTGATTGGCTGGCCATCAGTCCAGGGTGTACCCCGCGCCTCTCGCCCGAAGACAGCTGGGATAGGCTCCAGCACCTACCTGCGACCCTTGTGAGGAAAAAGCAGTGCAAAATGAATGAATGAATGAATGAACTGTGTGGGTGACCCTTTTTTCTCCTTCCTGTGATGTTAACGGGCTGTACCAAATGCGCCATGATGACGGGGAAAACCCGAGCACACAGAAAACCTTTTCATCCACCTGAAACACCAGCATCTCTGCGACACCTTCAAGTTTTTGGTTCTGTTTCCATGACGAGACATTGGTCCATTGGTCTCATGGGTGTACCTAATGTTCTGGCTGGTGAGTGGATAAGTTTTACCCCATCAAACTGTCCTATTGACAAAGCAAAGTAGACAAGGTGTAAACAGCATGTTGAGAATGAGGATATCTGAGGTGAGAAAGAAGCAGAAATTGGATGTGAAAGTGGCGCATGCTAGCTTTTTTTCAAGATGGCGCTAATGGGCCGGGATTCACGCGGCTCACCACTCCGGTTCTCAGCTGGATGAGCTGGATCAGACCGGTCAGGGCGGTGCCAAGAACCCGCTGAGGCCCCGACTGACAGGCTGGCAGGTGTTTAGGATGTGTGCGAGCGGTGTGATTGACAGCGGTTGTTGCTCGCTGTGTTCCGGGTCATCCATCCCTCTTTTCATCCCCCATCCTCCTCAGTTGTGGCTTATTGTAGACTTTGGGTGCTTTTATTTCCCATGAGGCTGAGCGCTAATATGAACTGACAATACTGTATACAACTGAAACAACACAAGCCGAGTACGAGCAGCTCTTAACCACACATGGAGGACATTGTGACTTTGGCGTTGTTTTCCCATCATCCTGCTGCATCATTCTGATCTTTACAATCACACGAGTTGACGGCTATGTTAGTGCGGAATAGTCACCGATGGAAACTGGGCTGGTCCTCTAACACATTGGACGTATGTTCAAAGTCCGGTGTGAGGACCAATTGTGGTTCATACCTTGTTATCCTACAAATGAATGAAACATGATATATTAAAACATTATGGATGAGGACTGTTATCGATCTGAATTGATCAGTTCTTATATCTTATATATACATATATATCTTATATCAGTTCTATATTTGTCTCTGGCTTGAAGACAGCTGGGATAGGCTCCAGCACCCCATTGACCCTTGTGAGGATAAGTGGTAGAAAATGAATGAATGAATGAAAAACATTCCAAATCCCAGGTTTCCAAAGTACGCGAATAAAACTGCAAAAACAATTACCGCCTAACACTCACCATAACGAGTACGCCTGAATGCTTCACGGTGCAGGAAGGAGACCGAACATCAAGTTTGTCTTAACAACAAATAAATAAGCGAATGATGACTTTGTGCATTGATATTGGTGTTCCAGTGTATTTTGGACACTATAACGAAAAGGCTATTGGTTGTTTTAGAGTTGGGACACCATGGAAAGATCCCAGTCAGATAATGGACACCTCACATTCCACAAGCAGGATCAAAACTTGTAAACTGCCATTAGTGCTGAGCTAGCTTTAGCTAAAAAATTGTGCATTCAGGTGCATTACTCCTCCAGCACAAGATGAGTTGCATTCAAGGACACTCCAATCATAGGAAACACAACCGTACATGCATGTGCAGCCCAAAGTATGTGATATTTTTAAAAAATGGCAATTTTTTTTACCCTTATTATACAAATCTGTCCAAATGAATGTACTATTAGTTGTGCCAGGCATTAAAGGGGATCAATAAAGTGAAGAAATTGCTAATTTTTTTCCATGACTTAATCTCCATAAATTGGCGAGGAATGGGAGGTGTGCGTGTGTGCATGTGAAAAGCACCCTCTTTTCAAGGTTGTAGCCTTGTAATCCTGAGTCTCCACTTTGCAGTAGCACGGCCCATCCGTTTTCTATGCCGCTTATCCTCATTAGGGTTGTGGGGGCACACTGGAGCCTATCACAGGGCACATACAGACAAACAGCCAATCACAATCTCATTTATAATTTGGAATCGCCAATTAACCTAACATGCATGTCAGAGAATCAAACCCAGGTTTTCCCAATCTCCTGACGGTGCGGCCAACCTGCTTACCACTTATCCACCATTCGGTGCCTTCAGTCTCATTTTTGAATCGAAGCTTTGCAGGGCACGAAATGCGTTATTTTCCAAGCGATAAGCTGGATTCACCAACGTAAAAGACAACTACACATACACTCAAAGAGGAGAGCGAGCGCCGCCATGACAGCAGAATAGATTCAATAAAAAGAAAAAAGTAATGACTGTCATCGCCAGCGGACGTCAGTCAGTAAACAAGCAGCTTTCAGCCTTAATGTACTCATCAGTCACGTCAGCCAGGCGGAATAAATGCCACTGGTATCTTACCGGGAAGGAAAAGAAAACGAGCCAGGAGCGGCACACGGTCATTATCTACTATAACTGCGACTGATACCAGCTTGGTGACAAGCGGAGGTGAAAGTCACGTCAGTGTTATATACTCGTATGCTAAATATATCTTCATGTTGGATTCATCGTGCAACAAATAATTGGCGAGTAAGACCTTGTTGTTGGTGCCCGACTTTGTCGCAATTTAGTATACAAAATTGTACTTTTTATAAATTTACTGGTACTTTTAAATGTACTTTTTTTAAATGTACTTTTTTAAATCAACTTTATTTGTATTTTCCTGCAAAGACATGCAACGCAAAGTGCTTCACAGAATTAAAAACAATTACCACTATTAAAAGGAAAAACAATTACTAAGAAAGCCCCTCCCTCCCACCCTCCATACTAGACACACACACACAATGCACAATGCTAACATACATTTAAACCTCATGTTAGCTTGGCCATTTGAAATTGCACATTTTATGTCTTTGTCTGGTGACGTACACTGAGGTTTTGCGTGACATCTTTCGCAGCGGTGCGTAGAACTTAGGGCTTTATTTAACAAGAACATACACATGTCAGACAGGCTTCGCTACACATCTAAAAAGAAAGCTCTGCCAACAATTGGCTACAGGCGTGGGAGCTGTACACTTGATCATGTTGTTTTTCCTCAGGGAATAGGCCAAGCTAACATGAGGTTTAAATGTATGTTAGCACGGGGCATGGCCCCATGCTAAAATTTGACAGTTTCTACGATATTAGAGAAAGTGCAGTTCCAGCTACTTGATCCCGTCCTCTGTTATTCCTTGCAGCGAAACTGGGCTTCCATATGAATCGTAGGCGTGAGCACTGAGCCACGTTGTTGTTGTCCACATCACATGGAGGGTCACCAAATATAGAGATGTGATCAACAAAGAGACAGGAGTGGAGGATAGCGACAACAAACAACAACCACTTAACGATGTCTCGGTTGCTAACAACATGACCCGGAAAAAGTTATCATAACATCAGAATCGGCGAGTTAGCGCTGTATGTCACATAAGGAGCTATGCTGGTGCCGCTAATGTTTGTGTCCCTTTTGGTACTATTTTGTACGTGTTATATGGCATCTGGTTGAACAAGTCCATGCCAATTGTTGGCAAAGCTTTCTTTTTAGATGTGTAGCGAAGCCTGTCTTACATGTGTATGTAAGGCCCTAAGTTCTCCGCACCGCCGCGGAAGATGTCACGCGAAACCTTAGTGTACATCACAAGACAAAGACTTAAAATTGAGCCCAAATTTTGGGAACAATACACCAATACAGGCCGCGTATTGGACACCTGCATACATTTGTAGGCCCCGGAGAGGGCGGGACCAATCAGCAACAATCATAACTATCAGCATGATGAACGAAGCAACATTAGCATCCTTACCGCCATACCGTATTTAACAGCAGCATCATGTTAGGTTAGCCTCTTTGCTGAAGAAAAGCTAAATGATCAAACTAGCAGCTCCCATGTCTATAATTGACTGACGGAGAGTTGTGCAAGATTAGTTTTATGCTGTGTAGCGAAGCCTACTTTTTTTTACAAGGTCGTGGCTGTAAGCTCACCTCAAAAGAAGAAGGTTTACTACAGGGTACTCCTACTTTTAACTGAATCTAACTCTACGACTATATTCATTCATTCATTCATTCATGTTCTAATGTATTCATCATTTGAATACATTAAAGGAATCTTAAATTATTATATTATAATATATTTTTAATGAAAAAAGATAACATTCATTCATTCATTTTCTACCGCTTTTCCTCACGAGGGTCGCGGGGGTGCTGGAGCCTATCCCAGCTGTCTTCGGGTGAGAGGCGGGGCACACCCTGGACTGGTGGCCAGCCAATCACAGGGCACATATAGACAAACAACCATTCACACTCACATTCATACCTATGGATAATTTGGAGTCGCCAATTAACCTAGCATGTTTTTGGAATGTGGGAGGAAACCGGAGTACCTGGAGAAAACCCATGCATGCACGAGGGTGGAATTGAACCCTGGTCTCCTAGCTGTGAGGTCGCGTTAACCACTCGACCGCCATGCCGCCCTTACGACTATATTATGTTTTAAAATAGTCTGGAGTTCTTTCACTACTTTGGTGTTTAGAGAAAGAGGACTCATGGAGATCCAAGAACAATCCACAAAGGGATGTCACTACTCGCCGTAACAAGCGAGATGAAGCGTTCTTCAAGCGGAGTCCTCATGAATGATTTTGTTGATGGAGCGTTCCTGAAAGCTGCATCATCTCCTCCTGCTGTCATTCATGTTGGCGGACAGATAACTTCACTCTGGGAGGGATTCTCAACTTTGGGGAAAACAAATTAAAAGAGATGAGACACAATATTTTACGGCGGATTAGAGCCTAATCCACGGCTAATCCCCCGAGGAAGGTAAATATCTAAATGTCAGTGAGCATCCTGTTAAAACATGCAAATTACAACAAGGCTCCGCTGTTTGCCACTTAGCTGGTCTCCCTGTTTGAGCCCCAGCTGTTTGCGCTGCACCATTCGTCTTCCTGTAATAATAATAATAGCAAACTGCAAAACAAACTAATAAAGGTGCTTTCACGGTGGCGGCCATTTGTATTTTTATTGCTGCACGGTATGTGAACGCGTGCATGTTAGTTCCCTGAACATGAATGATTAGAGAGCATTCAAAGACGGCTTTCATTTAAAGAAGTCCTAATATTTTCCTGCAGGCTTTATTGAGATTTAATGGAATAATCATAGCAGTTAATGGATTTTCTCTTGTGCTGCATTACCTTCAAGGCATTGGCTTCTGAGGATATTACTTTCTTTGCTTTTTATTCCCCTCCGCTGTCTTGAAATGATTCCTAAACTTAATTAATTGGATATGCGATGGATTATAATTTTCTTCCTGGTCTTAATCACTTTGTCATATTATTTGGCTTTCTTGTAGATCGACTGTCAGTTCTTCCTGCTCAGGGAACCGTCAGGACGTGGCCTCGCCGGGGGCCATGACTAGCTGCTGGCGGGACCGTCTCCAGAACCCTAAAATGGGGACAGGCACCATGCAGGAAGCGAGGCTCTAATCATTGTGACGCCAACTCATCTTTTATCTCTGCCGAGATTTGGGATACTGAACTGAGCGCCCTTTGAGATACTCCACCGAAATTCCTTTCCTCTTGAACTTTCTTGCTATCCCAACAATGGCGGACAAGCTCCTCTTCGTTGTCCTCCTCCTCCCGGCGTTGCTGTTCCTGCAGCTGCCCGGTTCTGCGAAAGGGGACTGCTGGCTCATCGAGGGGGACAAAGGCTACGTTTGGCTGGCTATCTGCAGTCAGAACCAGCCCCCCTACGAGACCATCCCTCAACACATCAACAGCACGGTCAGTAGGATGTTGAACTCTGCGTCTCTGTTGTGTTTTAACATTGGTTGTCTTGCGCCCTCGCAGGTTCACGACCTGCGCCTGAATGAGAACAAACTGAAGGCCGTGCTCCTCACCTCCATGTATCGCTTCACAAATCTCACCGACCTCAACCTCACCAAGAACGAAATCAGCTACATCGAGGATGGAGCCTTCGCTGGGCAGGCCAACCTTCAGGTTTGCCCTCATCTTATTATTATTACCTTGTGTTTATTTTTAAGTACGTGCTTTTTTATGTTGCACTTTTACGTCACTGTACTTGAGGAGAAAATGAATACCACCATAATGACTTCCGTTTTTTCTGACATTTTCAAAAAATACTACATTAAGTGCTGTTACACCCGCAAACGAAATAATCAAAAGAAATAATATTCATTCATTTTGTACTGCTTTTCCTCACGAGGGTCGCGGGGGGTGCTGGAGCCTATCCCAGCTGTCTTCGGGCAGAGGCGGGGTACACCCTGGACTGGTGGCCAGCCAATCACAGGGCACATATAGACAAACAACCATTCACACTCACATTCTTACCTATGGACAATTTGGAGTCGCTAATTAACCTAGCATGTTTTTGGAATGTGGGAGGAAACCGGAGTACCCGGAGAAAACCCACGCATGCACGGGGAGAACATGAAAACTCCACACAGAGATGGCCGAGGGTGGGAATGAACCTTGGTCTCCAAAAGAAATAATAAAATATAATAATAATAGTAATAATAATTTTATTAAAACAATTGCAATTATAACAATTATGTTATCTTTTTAGGCGGCACGGCGGTCAAGTGGTTAGCACGCAGACCTCACAGGGTTCAATTCCACCCTTGGCCATCTCTGTGTGGAGTTTGCATGTTCTCCCCATGCATGCGTGGGTTTTCTCCGGGTACTCCGGTTTCCAAAAACATGCTAGGTTAATTGGCGACTCCAAATTGTCCATAGGTATGAATGTGAGTGTGAATGGTTGTTTGTCTATATGTGCCCTGTGATTGGCTGGCCACCAGTCCAGGATGTACCCCGCCTCTCGCCCGAAGAAAGCTGGGATAGGCTCCAGCACCCCACGCGACCCTCGTGAGGAAAAGCGGTTGAAAATGAATGAATGAATGTTATCTTTTTTAATTAAAAATATATTATAATTTAATAATTAAAGAATCCTTTAATGTATACAAATTATACTCTTTGAATAATATTTTTTCCACAAAAAAAAGAATTATCTTGTTAAAATCCTCAAAATGACATCTACACCTTCTCCCTCATTAAAAGAAGAACAAACAACAACAACAACCACAAAGATCATTATTTTGTCTCATATTACATTTGTGGGAAGTTATTACAATTACAGATTTTCACTTTCCCACATATGTAATAATTTCCTGCAAATGTAATAGTTATTACTCCATGTAATAGTTATTACATTTGCAGGAAATTCAGTATTACGTTTACGGGATTATTACATTCAAAGCTGCAGATTTGTGTTACGTTTATGGTTTATTACGTTTGTGGGCAGTTATTACGTTTACGGGTGTAACAAGTGCTTTGATTTTAAACGTGAAAAATAACATACACCGAAACCTCAAATGCTGAACATGTTTGTATTTGAACAATTCTGGATTTGAACATTTTTGGGAAACACTTCAGAAAAGATGAGTAGAAAACGAACAAATGCTGCAGTTGTCATTTCCAGTTACGTGCTTGATGACAGTAATGGATTTGGGATAGCAATACACTGCAATGTCCAATACTCCAATGCTGATTATGGATGCCTTATTGTTGTTTCCGATTTGAAAGGATCCATCCGAAATTAGGAATAATTTGCTTTTTAATTCCACCTCGTTGGTCTTCCAGAAAACCCTGGGAGGGTTGGGATCTCTGAAACTGGCCATCAACCAGTATTTCATTCCACCTGTTCCAGTCCAGTCTTTGTTCGAGGCGCCGTGTCTACAGAACATTTGCAGTTTTACAGCGTTTGTTTCCCGGCCAGGTTCTGCAGCTGGGCTACAACAAGTTGACCAACCTGACCGAGGGCATGTTACGAGGACTGGGTCGAATGCAGTGCCTCTTCCTTCAGCACAACCTCATCGAGGTCATTGCCACCAATGCCTTCTGGGAGTGCCCCAGCCTCAGCAGCCTGGACCTGTCGTCCAATAAGCTGGCCCGCCTGGACCCGTCTACCTTCACCGCCCTCAACCGTCTGATGGTATGCGAGCTGGCCGGAAACCCCTTCCACTGCGGCTGCGACCTATACAGCTTCCTCACCTGGTTGGAGGCGTTCAACAACGTCACTCACACTTATGACCGCCTTCAGTGCGAGACCCCTCGAGAATTTACAGGCTATCCCCTTCTGAGCCCCTTGCCGGGACACGGGAGGAACGCCAGAGTCATCCTTTCAACCAGGTGCCAAGATGGCGTCATCATTCCTGGCATGTCATCCATCGGACCGGAACTGGATGGCTCTGGAATGGGTCTAGACAACCCGGACCCCGGCTTGTACCACCAGCCGAACTTTGCATCCACCCCCGATCCCACCTACAACCACCAGATCTCCATGAAACTTAAGACCGTCTCTTTCTTCAGCGCTTCTGTCATGGTGCAGATACCAAGACCCTACAGCAAGATGTACGTCCTGTCACAGTACAACAACACCTTCGTAGCGGACATCATGCCCCTTAAGACCAAGAAGGAGAACATCAATTTGGATAAACTGCGACCACACACCAACTACACCTACTGTGTGGCGTCCGTCAGCAAATCCCAGCGCTACAACCACACCTGCTTGTCCTTTACCACACGGGCGATGGGGCTGGTGGACCCCCGAAGCAATCCGTCCACCACGACGCACTACATCATGACTATCCTGGGGTGTCTCTTTGGAATGGTCATCGTGCTCGGGTGCGTCTACTACTGCTTGAGACGACGACGCATCCAGGAAGAGAAGGAGAAAGCGCTGAGTGTCAAGAAAACCATCTTGGAGATGAGGTACCATCTTTTTTTTAATTTCTACTGTATGTAAACTGTCAACATCTGGCAACGTTATGATGTAGACAATACAATATAGAGTCCATGTTTTCTTGAGACTGGGGGCGTCTCTCTTGGTTATTTTGATTAATTACTTCAACTTAATTCCTTAAATTTATCAAAAGCGTACAAATGTATTTTTTAAGGCTTTGGACATTGCTCTTTGCAGGTTTGTGTTTTAATTAAAGTAAGAATTGTATATAGCATGACTATAGGGAGATAGTGAAAACGAATTAACTTAAAGGAAAAGGAAAAGCTGGTAATTAAGTGATGAAACAGGATGTTGGCGTCATCCCTTAGGTACGGCCCAGAGGCGGCGGCAGCAGTGGCCAACGACCCAGCCGCCATGCAGCGCCTCCAAGAGCAATCCCACCACCAGCACCACCACGGAGGGGGCACGGGGAGTAAACTACCTCCGTCTGCCTCCTCGAGTACGGGTATGCTCCACAGCTCGGCAAACACCACCTCCTCCCGCCTTTCCAGCTTACCACAGGTGGAGAAGATGGCGTCCGCCTTTTCTGAGGCAATGGCCGGCAAAGGGAGCTACATGGACGTGAGGACTGCAGGAGGGATGATTGAGGGCAGAGAGGGAGAGATGTTGGCCGGGAGTTCAGGCGGGGAGGTAGGTTTGGATATGAGAGCCGGGGCGGAAAATGGAACAGACGTGGCAGAGGATTCTGACGATGACGGCCGTGGATCTGCGTCCGAGATCTCCACTATTGCCAAGGAGGTGGACAAGGTGAACCAGATCATCAACAACTGCATTGACGCCCTCAAACTGGACGCCTCCGCTAACGTCGCCACCACGGCCGATAACAACCCGGTGTCCACCGCCCAGCCTCAGGTATGCATGGCGTCACATCCACGGAATCTCCTACCCCTATCACCAGGGGACCAGATCATGGCCTCCTCCCCTAAGGTGCACCCAAAGTGTCATCCTCAGGCTCAAGCCCAGCCTCACCCTCAGCTTCACCAGAAGCCTCTCCCTCCTTCTATGGCCCCCGTGCCCCTGGTGATGCCCCTGTCTGAGCGGCCAGGCATAAGCGGTGGGGGGTTCCTCTCCCCTCCGTACCGTGACCCACCCCCGGCCAACGCAGTGCGACCCCTTCAGAGGCAGTTGAGTGCAGACACTGCTGTGGCAAAGAACCGCTGTGGACCGCCTGCCGGGGGAATGGCCAAGAGCGCCAGGGTTTTCAGCGTGGATGTTCCGGAGCAGCGCAGCGATCCGCCCAAGTACCCATCCGAAAAAAACAGCCCTGTTGGCTGTGGCAGGAGTGGAGTTGGAGTCGGTAGCGGAATGGGGAGCGTAAATGGTGGCGGGGTGAGCATGAATGGCGGCGGCATGCCGTGTAGTAACGGCAGTGGAGGTCGAGGTGTGGCGGCTGGTCAGCAGCAGCAGCCGCAGCCGCCGCAGCACCACCACCTGGAGGTTCAGCCCGATTACCACGGCTCGGAACACCGCCATTCCTTTCCGGCTCTTTACTACGAGGGCGGAGGAGAGTCGCCGTCACCGGCCCAAAAGGCATCTTTCCTGAAGCCGCTGGGGCGCTCCAAGAGGGATGCCACGGCCGCTTATTCCCAGCTCTCGCCCTCCCGCCACCACCACTACAACTCGGGATACTCCTCCAGTCCAGAGTATTCCTCCGAGAGCACACTGCGGATCTGGGAGCGATTCCGCCCTTACAAGAAAAGCCCCCGAGAGGAGGCATCCTATATAGCGGCAGGTCACGCCCTGCGTAAGAAGGTTCAGTTTGCTAAAGACGAGGACCTCCATGATATTTTAGACTACTGGAAGGGCGTTTCCGCCCAACAGAAGCTGTAAGATGAGTCACTTAGGAAATGGTTGGATGCCAACAGCAGACTATGACGTTTTGGTGTAAATGTAGCAGGACGCATTATCTCTCAGTTTCCCCTGACTGGGGGCTCATTTCCTGTTGGAAGGAAAAGTTTGAGGTGTGTATTTTCTTTTTTCTGATTAGATTTGAGTAGAACTGAGCTAGACCGCCTCCCGCCGGGCACTTTGGTCTTCGCAAGGCAACCTGCTGAATCAAATACTGATGAGCTAACAAAGGTGAATTAAAGAGAAAAAAAAAAAAAAACTACCTCATTACTGGCACAGTGCAGCCGAGCTATCTCGCCACAAGCAGCCGCCTTCTCCTGGCTTAAGCCTGCACTCTCGCTTCGCTAATTCCATCAAACCGCCATTCACAAAACAATCATCGCGCGCCACCACCAGCACCTGCTCCACTACAGAAGCACCATTTAGGGAGATAATGAGGTGGCGGAATAAGGAATTAAGCAGGTTTGTTTTAGAATAGTCCGGCTCTCGTGTGGGGAAAGGACATGAGGCGATACTTATCAGGCTAATTGTTCCGGCTGGCAAATAGCCAGCGTAGAAGCAGCTCGGGGAGGCTTTGTGCGGCGTATCGATTGGGGAAAAAAAAAAAAAAAACAACGGCATATGTTCGGCCGCGTGTGGGCATGTCAGTGATGAGGACGCTTGAGTCGTCCATTACTATCGACATCCTCCGTGCTAGCAAAGTGGATAGCTTAGCAGAACTGCTCTGCATGCTGATAACAACCAACCTATTAAGGTGAGGCAAACTCGGCGGAGACCTGCAGGCGTTGTGTCTGTTGTCGTTCCCTTATCAAGTATTATTTACTGTTTTTTAGAAAAGGAAACATGTGACTAGCTGGAGCCATGCGGATAGGACACGGTTGTCAAGCTAGGCAAAGAAGCAATCACATTTAGAACTCCAATGCTTGATTCAATTCAGATTCAAATGGAATTCAATTAAATTCGGCTGCACGGTGATCAAGTGGTTAGCGCACAGACCTCACAGTTAGGACCCGAGTTCAATCCCACCCTCAGCCATCTCTGTGTGGAGTTTGCATGTTCTCCCTGTGCATGCGTGGGTTTTCCCCGGGTACTCCGGTTTCCTCCCACGTTCCAAAAACATTCATTCATTAATTCTCTACCGCTTATCCTCACAAGGGTCGCCGGGGGTCCTGGAGCCTATCCCAGCTGTCTTTTTTGGGTTTTAGATTTTTTTTAAGCTATAGTAATGGTAATGGTTTTATTTCATTTGAACATGCATCAGATTACAATTGAATGCATCACATAATCAGTTCACAGTTCCACATGTCCAAAAGGAGTAGGAAGAAGCAAAGCTTATTAAATCCTACCCCTCCATCTGGTACTTTTACAATCAGTAACTGTTACATTTGTTCACTTCCTGCTTTCCTAATATAGTTAAGTTTTTATTTTTTATTTTTTTTTATTTTTTATTTTATTTCTGTCACGTACCGAAGTACGAGGTGATATGACCGTACAATGACATAATCTGTACCATAGTAAGTGTCAATATAGCGATATGTACAGATGAAGATGATGATTTTTGACCCCGTGCATGTGTGCTACTCCTAGATGTAACATTGCTAACTTGCTAATTGGGTAAAATGATTAATTTCATTAATTAGTCAATATGAGTTTTAGTTATATTAGTTTATGTTAAAGGTTAAATAACTGTTAATACTGTTAATTTGAATCTGAAAAAAAAATAATTTCTCTACCCACCAACTATGTGTTTTTCTTATTTGCTGTTTTATTATTATTTTATTTATTACTGATTGATCGATTTTCTTTATTTTGATTTGGTTATTTATTTTTTCATCTTATTTTGTGCAGTAAAAGTGCAGTAAAAATTAAGATATTAGACAGCAGAATGTTTTCTTAGAGGCTGCACGGCGGTTGAGTGGTTGGCGCGCAGACCTCACAGCTATGAGACCAGGGTTCAATTCCACCCTCGGTCATCTCTGAGTGGAGTTTGCATGTTCTCCTCGTGCATGCGTGGGTTTTCTCCGGGTACTCCGGTTTCCTCCCACATTCCAAAAACACGCTAGGTTAATTGGCGACTCCAAATTGTCCATAGGTATGAATGTGAGTGTGAATGGTTGTTTGTCTATATGTGCCCTGTGATTGGCTGGCCACCAGTCCAGGGTGTACCAGAAGACAGCTGGGATAGTCTCCAGCACCTCTTGCGACCCTCATGAGGATAAAGAAAAAAACGGACGATGCATTTTCCCACCCCAAGTCTAGACTGCATTTAAAAAAAGAACGAAACAGAGTAAGTCAAGTAGCAGTGCATCAAAGTAAAATGGAGCTCAAGTGGAGTGAAGGCCTGAGTGGTTGCTCTACCTCTGACACTGTGTGTGTTTTTTGTGTGTATGTGTACACACGCACGAGCCTGCTGCGGACCAAAGTGCCCTCGGGAGGTTTGATTTCAACACTTTTCTGGGGTTGTCACTTTTTCTCGGACACTCGTATTTTCTCTCTGGTTGGGTTCCGACATTCACGAGCTATAAGCACAATTCAGTTTGAAGTGCTCTTTTATTTTCCCTTGACTTTGATGGAAGCCTAAAAAAAAAAAGCTAAGAATAAAACGTCTGCACTGAAGGGCCAATGAATCTGAGACATTTTGATGAAATTTATTTTGCTGTTTTGCTGTCGACAAAGTTGACAAGTTAAAGAAAACCCTAAAGAAAACCCATTTTGGAGTTTTTCTGGGGTTTTCTTTTTCACTCCTGAGTAGGTTTAATACAAAGAACCAGAGCAGAAAGACCAGGTCTTTGCACTGACCCTTAGCTGAAAATACTTTAATGGCTCCTTCTTGTTTTGTTTACTCTTTCTACATTCGGAAAAAGTGACATCCCTACAAGCTGCTGCTCGGAGAAGACACTAGCTCCAGTCAGAAGGGAAGAGTGTAGCAATTGCCTTCAATTCATTGAGTTTTTTTTCTATTTTGCGTTGTGTTGTAATGGCGGTTCGTCCCAGTTAGCTTTCTTGTGCTTTGTTAGTATTTTTTGTTCTTGTTGCATGCACACTTTTGACAACACAAGAGGCCCAAAAACGCTGTCAAATTCTTGACTGTATGAATGTTCTGCATAATCAAGGTTGGCCGGGGACGGGGACGGCGGGGGTGGTCCTCACTGCTGCTGTCTCTATGGGAACCCCTGACACCCCTCTTACCACACCCACCCCCATCCGCTCCCCACAACCTGCTTGGACGTAGTCAATACCACAGCAACCAAAGTCACACTAACCTTCCAGCCAATGTGCTCGCTCGTTTGTCACGCCGTGACATGCAATATGTAACGCCGCCATCTAATCTGACCCGTGAGGCACGCACCCTCCTCCAAGGCCGATAGCTCACTCCCACGGCCCGCCGGGGACTTGTAAATTCCCTTGCATTTAATGTATATTATCGCCGCAAATTTATGGATACGTCAAAACTACCTTATCTGCCATGTTAACCAGTACATTTTCCCCGTCAGCCGACACCCACCACACAGTGTACCTCTTAAAACATCATCATGCCAAACAGTCATAAGGGATTAGCTGATGGAAGCTACTTTTTTTTCTGTTCAAATTAATTGGTGAGTGATATTGTATCAGGTTAGACAAGATGTGCCTGGAAGATAAACTCTATACCCGATTGAAATTAATGATGGCTATTCTCAGCCTCCCATGAGCCCCTCCAACGCCCTCGTACTTTACCAGTATGAGGAGACACAGGCTCCGTCAAGCTCATCAATGGCAAAACCTGAGAGACATAGTCATAGTCAACCATAGTCAACCATGGACTCAGACTCAGATTCTCTTATGTTTTTAATCTGCAGTTTATTTTCCCATCAGCGAGGATAATCACGTCCCACATGTTCATTTAAAGAGTTTCTTATATTTGTGTACTTATTTTTGCACTTGCATAATTGAGCAATTCGGCCGGCACGGCGGTCGAGTGGTTAGCGCGCAGACCTCACAGCTAGGAGGACTAGGGTTCGATTCCACCCTCGGCCATCTCTGTGTGGAGTTTGCATGTTCTCCCCGTGCATGCGTGGGTTTTCTCCGGGTACTCCGGTTTCCTCCCACATTCCAAAAACATGCTAGGTTAATTAGTGACTCCAAATTGTCCATAGGTATGAATGCGAGTGTGAATGGTTGTTTGTCTATATGTGCCCTGTGATTGGCAGTCCGGGGTGTACCCCGCCTCTCGCCCGAAGACAGCTGGGATAGGCTCCAGCAGCCCCCGCTACCCTCGTGAGGAAAAAGCGGTAGAAAATGAATGAATGAATGAATTGAGCAATTTGACCCTGGACCAGATTATTTTTAGTGAGATTGGTTCCATATCCGAGCAAATCAAAGCGTGGCGGACATGTATTAATAGTCCCAGTGAGCTTCACTAATTCTTTAATCAGACAATAGTTACACGATACCAACAGAAACAAGCCCATATTTGTCTATCTAATACATATTTACGTATGTTGAGTATTGTTGGGACATACGACAATGCCATGTCAAAGGCATGTCATTACCATGCTATGGATCAATTTCAAGTGGGACGGGTCCACAGAAGAACAATGGCGCTCTGACCCATAAACCCCCCCAGAGGCGATCTGTCGGACAACCTCAAAGCTGGAAGCTTCTGCTGTGGCCTTTTGCTCTGCCAAGCTTAAAGGAAACACAAATCAATTAGTTTTAGATTAGTACCACGGGCCATGCATAGATGGGGCCTTCTAAAAATAATAGCTTCATTAGGGAGAATGGGAGGGTGGGGGTGG
Source organism: Doryrhamphus excisus (assembly GCF_030265055.1). NCBI lineage: Eukaryota > Metazoa > Chordata > Actinopteri > Syngnathiformes > Syngnathidae > Doryrhamphus > Doryrhamphus excisus. Next base: position 17,956,245 of record NC_080466.1, on the reverse strand, counting down.
GGGGGTTACTTACCTGTGTATACCCTGAAGGTCTTCCTTTCAATGTAACGTTAGCTCTGTTGTTCCCAAGCACACCGAGGACCATTATTCATGGGACTCATAACAGCCCCAGTGTTTTTATCTGAGCCCTCTTTATTTAAAAGCACCGCACTTTATATTTAATTGACTCTCTCTATAACGTTTTATCGTGCTCCGACACAAATTATCGCTCTTTTAGTGGTAATGTTGGCCCCCGCTACGGTCTGCTAAGTTGTACTTTTAGACAAAACCTCTCACAGACAATCTATGGAAGTCTGTTTAGGTCAAAAGGAATCACGACCGCCATCTCCTCTGAAGGGGTGATAGTTTATTATCTTCAACTTACAGCAGGGGTCTCAAACTCAATTTACTTGGGGGCCACTGGAGCTAGGGTCTGGGTGAGACTGGGCCACATCAGGTTTTCCAAAAAAAAAAAAAAAAACGCATTTATTAAAAACAGAAAATTATACAAACTTTTTCAGTGCTTTGGTTCCGATTTTCTACAATAAAAGCTCTGATAAAACATTCCACTGTTCCTATTTTTCTGCACAAAATAAGATGAAAATAAATAAACAAATCAAGAATAAAGAAAATCAATCAATAAGTAATAAATAAATATAATAATAATAATAATAAAACGGCAAATAATAAAAACTTAAGAAACCACATATAGTTGCTAGGTAGACAAATTATTTTTTTCAGATTAAAATGAACAAAGCATTATTAGAGCCCTGTAGACATGACAAAACACAACTATAGTCACATTTATACTCTTTTTATTTACAACATATTGCGCAACTGCAGGGTCTTGAGACACATGCTAACTCGCAAAACTAGAGATCTAGCAACCTAAACGGTAGCCTCTGTTATTTTCTTTAAACTTAAAAAAAGCCAAAAACTTACCACTTCCACACGGATAGGGAGGATAACTATTAACAGTTATTTAACCTTTAACATGAACATTAATCAAACGTAATAATTTTTTCTGGGTACATGATACCATACAGCATCCATATCAAACTTGCGCGGGCCGCACTAACATTAAACTTTCATATCAAGGCGGGGGCCTCAAACTAGTGTCCTGCGGGCCACATTTGGCCCGCGGGCCGCGTGTTTGAGACCCCTGACTTAGAGGGAACGTCTTTTTGTTTTTAGGTTTTTAATGAATGTGTTGCGAATCCCACACCCCTCGGAGAATTAACTTTTTATTAAAGATAAACACTACTTACAGCTTACAAAGTGCTTGCCGCGATATTTGTTGCCAGTTTTTGTAGCGTTTCAAACTTATTGAAAACACAAATCACCCGTCACATATCTTGGAATGAGACTCCTTAGGGTTGTTGGGCAAAAACAGCCAAGACCCCCCATGGCACCCTGGAAGCAGCAGTGACGTCTCCTTGCCTCCTTGCCTCCTTGCTTAATTGAACCTTTTGAATCCTTACCATAAGGTTGACTTTTGTTTAGACGCCGTAAAACGTCATATGGACACAAGGTGACTTTGAGGACTGAACCCAGGAGCATTCTCCTCCTTTTTTCCCTGCTTTCCTTTTCCTTTACGCTCAACAGGTTAATGGAACACAAGAACCTATGCTGTGAACATGAAGGAGACGATGGGACAGAAATGAAGCAATGACAGAAACTCCAACTACTATCCCGTCACCCACCCAACATACACACAAATGTATTTATGTTGTAGGCATATTATACTATGTCAGTGTTATGATTATTTTATTTCATGTTCAAAACATTTCAGAGGCTGCAGTCCAGTCGGGTGCAATTCCAAGTCTTTCTGTACTGTCGTGCAAAAAGGTGGAACGGTGCTGTATCCAAGAGAGGGATGAGGAAGACTAACCAGGGCTTGGCTGGGAGTTCATCCGGAAACTTCTCTTGAGAGTCTGCTGCAGCTTTGCCGGATGAATGTGCATTGGATGGGTTTTTTGGGTTTTTTTTCCCAAGTGAGTCAGGAAACTAATGAAACAATATCACTCCAAATACATACTGAATAATATTGGCAAACAATCTTAATCGGTGACAGAATCAATTAGAGGTTAGATTAGAGTCTTTGCGATCTTAATTGTTTGTTAGTTCCAACTTTTCCTTCAAGTTTTCCCAGACGAGTGGAAGATGTTTCCCAGTACTTTTGTAAATTAGCTCAGCCCGGCAAAGCAGAATGATCCGTAAATACGTCTAATATCTGGACAGGCAGAGTCAACCAGCCACTCATTCATGTTTTGAAATGTTTGAATGCTGACTTCTTGCTTAGAGTAATCCGAAACATGCAGATCATATTGTCGACAAAAGCTAACAGAGTTGTCTTTCTCTGGTATGACAGTTATTGGTTTGCAAAATTGTCAGTTTTGGTCCGTTTTATTAACTGAGGAGTCTCGACAAATGGACTCTTGTAATCGGAACGGATTAGTAAGTGGATCCCTGACTTGACTCATCAACTTCATTTACATATATATAGTTGGTAATGATGTTCTAGATCAGGGGTCTCAAACTCAATTTACTTGGGGGCCACCGGACTGGGCTGCATCAGGTTTTCCAAAAAAAAAACAAAAAAAACGCATTTATTAAAAACAAAAAAATTTAAAAAACTTTGCTTTGGTTCCAATTTTCTACAAGAAAAGCTCTGATAAAACATTCCACTGTTCTCAAATATCTTACTTTTTATTTTTCTACACAAAATAAGATGACAAATAAATAAACAAATCAAGAATAAAGAAAATCAATCAATCAGTAATAAATAAATATAATAATATTAATAAAAACGGCAAATAATAAAAACTTAAGAAACCACATATAGTTGGTGGGTAGACAAATTATTTTTTCCAGATTAAAATGAACAAAGCATTATTAGAGCCCTGTAGACATGACAAAACACAACTATAGTCACATTTATACTCTTTTTATTTACAACATATTGCGCAACTGCAGGGTCTTGAGACACATGCTAACTCGCAAACTAGAGAGCTAGCGACCTAAACGGTGGCCTTCAAGTTATTTCCTTTAAACTTAAATAGACCAAAAACTTACCACTTCCACACGGATAGGGAGGATAACTATTAACAGTTATTTAACCTTTAACATGAACATTAATCAAACGTAAAATTTTTTTCTGGGTACATGATACCATACAGCATCCATATCAAACTTGCGCGGGCCGCACTAACATTGAACTTTCATATCAAGGCGGGGGCCTCAAACTAGTGTCCTGTGGGCCACATTTGACCCGTGGGCTGCGTGTTTGAGACCCCTGTTCTAGATTGTTAGATTTCTTGAAAGCAAATGGTAAATTAGCAAAAATGACATTTTTAGTTCACGGTGCCAGTCAATGTGTTGTAATGACGGTAGTACCGCTCGGCTAAAGCAGAGTAAAAACGCTTCTCAGAAGTAACTCGGTTTAGTATATTTATCATCAAATAGCAGTCATTCTGCTAGATTTTGGCTCGGACGCATTAAAACAACAATGAAGAATGACCACTATGTCAAATTTCGTATCACGTTTTCTTTAGATAACGTCTTCTTAACACTATTCCACAATAGCGACAAGACTGCAAAGCACTATACGTGGTATATAAACATCTTAACATCTTTTGACGGCGATGTGTTCGCTGTACGTTAAGACAAACAACTGAACAGTCCAGCGGCGACTGATTCAGTACCCGGAGAACTCACTGAACTTAGCCAGGTTAGCTACAAAGGAACACGTTTCCATTTGATTCACATTCGTTCTGAGATCCAAATGAACATTGAAGAGTTTCTTCAGCATTTACGGAGGTACTCGTGCCTTAAACCACTTCATTCTCTGCTTGACTCTGCCATTCCTGAGACGTCTAAGTGGATCCCACAAAGAAGGACTCGAATTGACCAACTTCTAGCCACCCTGATTGTCTTCCTGAAAGTGGAATATTGTCTGCTGTTGAGACTGATTGACCGAATTTATTCATTCTTTGGTGGGTTGATGACAACCGAGCAGGAATGACAACAAAGACAAACAAACACAACTTGGAGGAGTTTTTACCGGAGGTCAACTGTGACACACACACACACACACACACACACACACACACACACATAGAGAAATAACAATTGTACTGTTTGTGCTTGACTAGATTAGAGTTGCACTGTAATGACACACACATCGACTCCTGCCTACGTCAAATACAGACTGCATATTTCTATTCACGTTTACAGACGCTATGATCTTAAAAGTGCCAAAACGGCGAGTTGTGCAGAAGCGGCGTGGATCCAAACATCTGTAGAAAAGAGTTTTTTGTTGTTTCTTTTTAAAATGATCACGTATTCTTGTGTTTTCCTGGCACTTTTCTTTTCATTTTCAGTGCTGTAGCTTTCAAATGTTGACATATGCTCCTCATGGCTCCCTCTGGTAGCAATTTAGCCCAAAACACTCGCTCAATTAAGGAGGCCCGCTTGTCGCCCGGCAACCATTTGTACGCCCCACGAAAAAGGACCTGGTGTGCAACCACATGTTGAAAACGTTATTAATTTATTTGCTTTTCATACGCACACACTAGGCTTTTATACATATTGCATTGTCAGATCTTATGGAGGTTCTAAGTAAAGCTTCAAAATGGAAGAAGAAGAAACGGAAGTAAGACAAAAATGTCACAAAAATGTCAAAAATTATCTTTCATTCATTTTCTACCACTTATCCTCACGAGGAATGTTGGAGCCTATCCCAGCTGTCTTTGGGCAAGAGGCGGGGCACACCCTGGACTGGTGGCCAGCCAATCACAGGGCACATATAGACAAACAACCATTCACATTCATACCTATGGACAATTTGGAGTTGCCAATTAACCTAGCATGTTTTTGGAATGTGGGAGGAAACCGGAGTACCCGGAGAAAACCCACGCATGCACGGGGAGAACATGCAAACTCCACACAGACATGGCCGAGGGTGGTGAAAGACAAAATAAGAAGCCAAAAAGTTACCACTTCCACACAAAATTGGAGGAGAACTCATTCATTATTTCATTTTCTACCGCTTATCCTCACAATGGGTGCTGGAGCCTATCCCAGCTGTCTGCGGGCGAGAGGCGGGGTACACCCTGGACTGGTGGCCAGCCAATCACAAGGCACATATAGACAAACAACCATTCACACTCACATACAAAATTGTGGATGCAATGTCATTTTCTGTTATGATTTTTGGATGAATCCATCTTTGCACCTAGAGCAACATTCCCACTAGCCTACTGGAGACATCAAGCAGTGGTTAGCACGCAGGCCTCACAGCTAGGAGACCCGAGTTCAATTCCACCCTCGGCCATCTCTGTGTGGAGTTTGCATGTTCTCCCCGTGCATGCGTGGGTTTTCTCCGGCTACTCCGGTTTCCTCCCACATTCCAAAAACATGCTAGGTTAATTGGCGACTCCAAATTGTCCATAGGTATGAATGTGAGTGTGAATGGTTGTTTGTCTATATGTGCCCTGTGATTGGCTGGCCACCAGTCCAGGGTTTACCCCCCTGCGACCTTCATGAGGATAAGCGGTAGAAAATAAATGAATGAATGAACAACATTAGTGCTCCTTTTTGGAAAATGTTATTTCTATTTCTTGGAATAAAAAAAGAGCTATGGTCTTAAACTAAATCAGCTGGTAAACATCCATAGTTGCTTGCAATAAATTGCTTATTCAGAACATTTTGCATTTTGAAGCACTACTTAGAACCTACTTAAGATCCTATAGTGCAAAATGTAAAGCTCTTAACATTCCAATCAGGAATGCATAACCGGATGCAAACACCTTTGTAGCGTTTCACGTGACAATCATACACTCTACACCAAGTGAATTTCCTCACTGAGGGTCTAATTACACACATGAATGCGTTTTTAGTCACACACAAGATGTTCCACACGTGCTTCGTCAACTCATCCACGGCTGACGATTGCAAAGACATTGGATTCAGTTGCTGTGATAAGACCAGACAGACCACCATTCTATGTATGCATATGAGATGTAAGGTCGTTTTTACATGGATTACACAATCTAACTTCTTTCACTGGTGTTTCATGTTCTATACAGGGTCAGGCAAAATGATCTGTAGGTCAAATAAAAGGCAAATAAAGTAAAGAAACAAAAAAAGTACATATAATGCCAAAACGAAAAGTACAGAATGGCATTATGTGTACTTTTCAAAAATAAAAACACTTTTTTGTTTCTTTACTTTATTTGCCTTTTATTTAACCTATGGATAATTTTACTTTATTTGCCTTTTATTTAACCTATGGATAATTTTACTTTATTTGCCTTTTATTTAACCTATGGATAATTTTACTTTATTTGCCTTTTATTTAACCTATGGATAATTTTACTTTATTTGCCTTTTATTTAACCTACGGATCATTTGACTTTATTTGCCTTTTATTTAACCTACGGATCATTTGACTTTATTTGCCTTTTATTTAACCTACAGATCATTTTACTTTATTTGCCTTTTATTTAACCTACAGATCATTTTAATTTATTTGCCTTTTATTTAACCTACAGATCATTTTAATTTATTTGCCTTTTATTCAACCTACAGATCATTTTACTTTATTTGCCTTTTATTTAACCTATGGATAATTTTACTTTATTTGCCTTTATTTAACCTATGGATAATTTTACTTTATTTGCCTTTTATTTAACCTACAGATCATTTTACTTTATTTGCCTTTTATTTAACCTACAGATCATTTTACTTTATTTGCCTTTTATTTAACCTACAGATCATTTTACTTTATTTGCCTTTTATTTAACCTACAGATCATTTTGCTTTATTTGCCCTTTATTTAACCTACAGATCATTTTACTTTATTTGCCTTTTATTTAACCTACAGATCATTTTAATTTATTTGCCTTTTATTTAACCTACAAATGTGTCGGATCATTTTAGCCCGACCCTGTACAACTATTTGACAGTAAAAAGTTTTTGTTCTTATCCTAACTACTAAACTCAACTCTGAACCGCCGACGTCACTTCCTGTCAGTCGATCTTTCAGGAACATGACATTATTCACTTTACATCCATCCCATCCTGTCTTCTTCCACTTGTCACTGTTTGTAGCCTCAGCAATTTCACAATAGAACGTGCTATTGCATAAAATTGATGCTAAGTTAAGAGTTTTGATTTTGCGCACAGCAATTCAGTTTTCTTTATGACCTTGTAATTTAAGACTTTAAATGAGGAAATTATCCTCGGTAGCATGTCCACACCATCGTTGTTTGCTCTTAAATCTGATTGGACGTTAAACACAAGGTGCAAATTCTGTGGGAAAATTAGTTCTGTTGCTGAAAATGGCGTAAATGACGGTCACGTTGAGTCAAGTCCGCACCTACCGGAAACTACCTTCTGATTGATTTTGTTCAAGACCATCAAAACTAGCTTCAAAGTGGACTGCCATTTGATTAAGACCGCGGTCTGGATGGTTGTTGATTTAAGAATACTAAACCTAGCTTCGAACCGGATGGTTTCTGGTATCAGGTGATACAAACAAGCCTCTTTCTGGATAGTTGTCAGTTTAAGATGATAGATACCAGAAGTAGACACACATATCTGCAGATCAGTGTTGTTCGCTCAATAGCGTTCACACCTGTGCTGAATTAACGCCATGTGATGTGATGTTTGTTGTTCCTGTTCGAGGTCATTTCATTTTCTGTGTTTTCCGTCTTACTCTGAAGTGTTTTCAGATGTGGAATTGGCACTTATGCATTTCCCAGCATGTTTTGGTGTGGTTAAAATGATCACTTTTGGTGTGAATCTGGCACCTTTATTAAGAATAGTCAGGAATTTGGAGTTGCTTCATTACGCAGATCGCTATAAGCACTCAACTAAATGATTTAGCCCCCACACGTGGTTTAGACTGTGTTTCCATTTAAAAGATTTCTATGTTGGTCCGTGTTGTCATGTTGTCATCATTTCAGAGTAAAACACTCTCGGAATGTCTTGAAGCAATCATGCAGTGAACAACCTTTGGTGTGATGTCACATTCCCCATTACCCCGCCTTTCTCTTCCTCAGTAGATCGATTGATTAAAAGCAGTGGCAGCAGTTGCCGGGGGCGACAGGGAGGAAGAGTCAAGGTTGCTAGGAAGCAGATAAGAACACAAGATCTCATTAACTGCCTTTCATGGCAGTGAAAGTACAGCGTGGCGGATACTGCCACGGGGGTACGTACACATCCAAACACGCTTTGCTTGGCATGTTGTCATTTAATGATGACATCAGTTGAGGGAGGAATGGGATTGAAAACGATCGGATATTTCCTCGTAGAGTGAAATTGTGATCTGAGCAGGTTTTAGTCACAGCCACACGGGGCAGTGTGAGGCCATTGCTGTGGAACGTTGCCATTGGTTGTGTTTGTAATGAGGAATTTGGTGTTTCTGGGACTAAAGAGACTGAACGAATCTGAACGACTCTTGGAACAAACCATGGCTGAATGTTTGGTTCTCTAACAGTACGCCAATTGGGATAGCCTTGTTTAGCTTGACGGGAATTAGACCAAGTTCCTCCTGTGGCCCGTAATCACCACACACAATCCATAGATGGGGGGGTGAATCACTCTGATGATGAAGTTATGGTTATGATTCACTTGGGCGTATTAGTTGCTTAGTCCAATGTTACAGCGAGTCATTTGGTTGGAGAAGGCTTGGCATGGCCCTTCCTTCCTTCCTTCCTTCATTCATTCATTCATTCATTCATTCATTCATTTTCTACTACTGCTGGAGCCTATCCCAGCTGTCTTCGGGGCGAGAGGCGGGGTGCACCCTGGACTGGTGGCCAGCCAATCACAGGGCACATATAGACAAACAACCATTCACACTCACATTCATACCTATGGACAATTTGGAGTCGCCAATTAACCTAGCATGTTTTTGGAATGTCGGAGGAAACCGGAGTACCCGGAGAAAACCCATGCATGCAGGGTGGAATCGAACTCGGGTCTCCTAACTGTGAGGCCTGCGTGCTTAACATTTATCCGCCATGCAATTTTACAAGCAAATGTGGCTAATTAGCTACCTCTTTCTTTTCCAAGACACAAATGCTAGCAACTATATGAGCTACTGCGCTAACATTACAATATAACATCAGTCTCGGTTAGCATATTCACGATATTTGGGTAACGTTTAGTCGATCACGGGACGCCTATTAAGGAACCCCGGCCTTGTGTGAGCACGCCTTAAATGTTTACGTGAGAACACAGTTCCCTTTCAAGTTCAACTAGCGAAAAACAATCCCCATCCTATTTTTTGAAGATTTGTAGTTTTGGACGCTCGGAGCTTCATGGGTTTTTGTTCGTGGTAATATCGCCATCTTAATGAGCGAGCCTCATTTCTTACGACTGCTTCTTCTATGAATGACTAATCTACTTACTATCTGCTAATCTGCTAGCCGCACACATCTAATCACATAAGCCTAATGAGTCCATTTAGCTCACTTTTGCTTCCGCGTCACCACGGCGGCGTTCCCAGGTGACAAACCAACCACATCCGACATAAGGCCGCCACGTTTTTCTCACGACGCCTTTAGCTATCAAATTTATCTAAATTAGCCGCAAAGAATAGTCTCAATGAAACAATGCTTAGCTAGGGGCTAACCAGTTTTGATTGAAACTTTATTAACAATCCGAGTGCAACATTAGACGTTTTAGCGCTTCCAGAGTGTCAAAAATAGAATCAGGTTTGCTTGGTTTGGTCTGACAAAGTTACTTGTTGTTAAATAGTTTGCTCAAGGGCGCTAATGATGATGTAGCACGTGCGGACGCACACGCTTGTGCACTGTTGCGTGACATCACTGACAAACACGTGTGTGTTTACTCTAATGGCCCTAATTCAGACAAATTGCAAGCGGCGCCGATGTGTATGTTTGTGTACCCGATGCTTATAGATGACACGATCACGTGCGCTAATGTGCACATTAAACGATGCGTCCAAGCAGGACTGAAAGTCCCCATTGTGACGCCATTTTGTCATCTTTATTGTTATCATTTTCCATCTTCATTGTGTTGGATAATGTGCGGTACATACAGTACACACAACACAGTTTAGTAATTAATTTTTTTTGATGCAAAATATGTGGTTGCACTCAGTTGTGTTGCCTCGCCAGCGTCAGATTGTCACGTTATGTGTCACTTCATTGTGTTACCGGGATAGCAAACTATGTTTACATAATTTGCTATAAAAATTCTTAGTATCATTTCACAAAATAAAAAAAAAACAGTTGAACCATTTTCACTTCCTGCAGTAAATTCCTTACAAATCTGACTGAATCATTCAACAGTGACCACACAAATGTAGCATGTTTGTCGAGATTCCAAAATAACTGCGTTAGCATTTCAGTTTACGCGCCAATAGCGTAAATATTTATTAGCTTGGTTGACTTTAATCTTAATGTTGTGTTGCCGGGATACCACACAGGACTAACACACATAATTAAAATCTCGACAACATTTAGCGGGCAACCGTACAAGCAGTAATATATTATGCTAGCACACCATTAGCAATAGCAAGTGTATATGCCGTTATGAAATTAGTTTGTCTGATATATTCTGATGATTTTAGGATTAACTTTAATCAACCAAAACAACAGTATTTTCACTAATTGTCAGATTTTGTGAAAAATCTAAAAAAAAAATCTAAAAAATTCTTATCAGTCACCCCCAAAGCTAGCGTATTTGTCGTCATTTGGGTGTTGTTAACTGAGTATTCCGTGACCAAATATGCAGTTTTGTCATAATTTTTTCCCCCCAATGAAATGCTCCCTTGCATGTCTGGATTATTTGCGTTAGCTTGGTCCAGCTAGCGGCATACAGATCAGAGGGTAGCCATGACGGGGCCAAACAACAACATGCTAACTTCTTATGCGACCTTGTAGCAGGTTACTTCCTGGTCTTTCTACAGAGGTTTGGAGAGCCGCTTGGAGAAAAATCTGTGAATTTTGTACAAACATGTAGGAAGAAATGACTGTTTTTCTACTGAGCCTGATATCTCTCTGTGTTTGGGTGACACGTGTTGTCTGGGGGGACGGGGGCGGGGGGGATCTTTTTTTCTGTAACGGTCATGGGGGGCTGTGCAATGGTGACTTGTAATTATTATTATTATTACCGAGAAAATTCAGAGTTTAGAGGTGACAACAAATGAAATAAAGTGTTATATTTGCATGATTTCCTGTATTTTCACCCAGCAGATTTAAATATATATAATATATATATACGTATATATACACATGCCATATATATATGGTTGTGTATTCTGAGTGGATGTACCTCACATGAATAATTCAATGAAATACTGTGACTTTCTTCTGTGAATATAAAGATACACTTTTCTTAAGTCTTTTACCAACAAAATCGCTGTTGCTTTTTTTTTGGACACATCTGTAAACTTAGATTAGATTAGATATGCCTTTATTTGTCCCTCAGTGGGGAAATTAAAATTTATTAAAAATATTATTTACAATTTTTAATATTATAATATATATTATATATAAATTTTAATAGATATTATATTAATTATATATTATTATTATTATTATAATAATTATATATTTATATTATATTAATTTATATATAATAATTTATATATTAATTATTAATTGTTAAAGTGTCATTACTTTAGGCTGTTTATATCATTTATTTTTAGATTTTAATAATTTTTTAAAATAATATTTAAATATATAATATTATGTATGTATATATATAAACACACATATATATATATTATACGTATATATATATTATACGTATATATATATATATATATATATATATATATATATATATATATATATATATATATATATATATACGTATAATATATATATATATATATATATATATATATATATATATATATATATATATATATACGTATAATATATATATATATATATATACAGTGAAGAAAATAAGTATTTGAACACCCTGCTATTTTGCTATTTCTCCCACTTAGAAATCATGGAGGGGTCTGAAATTTTCATCGTAGGTGCATGTCCACTGTGAGAGAGATAAACTAAAAAGAAAAATCCAGAAATCACAATGCATGATTTTTTTAACAATTTATTTGTGTGATACAGCTGCTAATAAGTATTTGAACACCTGAGAAAATGAATGTTAATATTTGGTACAGTAGCCTTTGTTTGCTATTACAGAGGTCAAACGTTTCCTGTAGTTTTTCACCAGGTTTGCACACACTGCAGGAGGGATCTTGGCCCACTCCTCCACACAGATCTTCTCTAGATCAGTCAGGTTTCTGGGCTGTCGCTGAGAAACACGGAGTTTGAGCTCCCTCCAAAGATTTTCGATTGGGTTCAGGTCTGGAGACTGGCTGGGCCATGCTAGAACCTTGATATGCTTCTTACGGAGCCACTCCTTGGTTTTCCTGGCTGTGTGCTTCGGGTCGTTGTCGTGTTGGAAGACCCAGCCACGACCCATCTTCAATGCTCTGACAGAGGGAAGGAGGTTGTTCCCCAAAATCTCACAATACACGGCCCCAGTCATCCTCTCTTTAATGCAGTGCACTCGTCCTGTCCCATGTGCAGAAAAACACCCCCAAAGCATGATGCTACCACCCCCATGCTTCACAGTAGGGATGGTGTTCTTCGGATTGTACTCTTCATTCTTCTTCCTCCAAACACGCTTATTGGAATTATGACCAAAAAGTTCTATTTTGGTCTCATCTGACCATAAAACTTTCTCCCATGACTCCTCTGTATCATCCAAATGGTCATATGCAAACTTAAGACGGGCCTTGACATGTGCTGGTTTAAGCAGGGGAACCTTTCGTGCCATGCATGATTTCACATCATGACGTCTTAGTGTATTACCTACAGTAACCTTGGAAACGGTGGTCCCAGCTCTTTTCAGGTCATTGACCAAGTCCTGTCGTGTAGTTCTGGGCTGATTCCTCACCTTTCTTAGAATCATTGAGACCCCACGAGGTGATATCTTGCATGGGGCTCCACTCCGATTGAGATTGACCGTCATGTTTAGCTTCTTCCATTTTCTAATGATAGCTCCAACAGTGGACCTTTTTTCACCAAGCTGCTTGGTAATTGCTCCGTAGCCCTTTCCAGCCTTGTGGAGGTGTACAATTTTGTCTCTGGTGTCTTTGGACAGCTCTTTGGTCTTCGCCATGTTACAAGTTAAAGTCTTACTGATTGTATGGGGTGGACAGGTGTCTTTATGCAGCTAACGACCTCAAACAGGTGCATCTGATTCAGGATGATACATGGAGTGCAGGTGGACTTCTAATGGGCAGACTAACAGGTCTTTCAGGGTCAGAATTCTAGATGATACACAGGTGTTCAAATACTTATTTGCAGCTGTATCACACAAATAAATTGTTAAAAAATCATGCATTGTGATTTCTGGATTTTTCTTTTTAGTTTATCTCTCTCACAGTGGACATGCACCTACGATGAAAATTTCAGACCCCTCCATGATTTCTAAGTGGGAGAAATAGCAAAATAGCAACATTTTCTTCACTGTATATATATGTGTATATATGTGTGTATATATATATATATATATATATATTATATATATATATATATATATATATATATACGTATAATATATATATATATATATGTGTTTATATATATATACATACATAATATTATATATTTAAATATTATTTTAAAAAATTATTAAAATCTAAAAATAAATGATATAAACAGCCTAAAGTAATGACACTTTAACAATTTTACCCAGGATTATATATATATATATATATATATATATATATATATATATATATATATATATATATATATATATATATATATATATATATATATATATATATATATATATATATATATATATATATATATATATATATATATATATATATATATATATATATATATATATATATATATATATATATATATATATATTAATACATATATAATATAGACATATACATATGTGTTTATATATGTACATATATAATATTATATATTTAAATATTATTTTAAAAAATTATTAAAATCTAAAAATAAATAATATAAACAGCCTAAAGTAATAACACTTTAACAATTTTACCCAGGATTATATATATATATATATATATATATATATATATATATATATATATATATATATATATATATATATATATATATATATATATATATATATATATATATATATATATATATATATATATATATTAATACATATATAATATAGACATATACATATGTGTTTATATATATGTACATATATAATATTATATATTTAAATATTATTAAAAAAATTATTAAAATCTAAAAATAAATAATATAAACAGCTTAAAGTAATAACACTTTAACAATTTTACCCAGGATTATTTACAATACAGTACAGTTTACAAGTTGGTATGAAATATGAATGAGATATATGACCAGTATATACACTATGGTATCATGCTAGTGAATTAAATATGAAATATGAAGCATTAAGAATATTGCACTTGGAACTTGATCAAGTATTGCACAGTGCATAGTGTTCTTTCTTTCTTTATTTAGATTCATTCGATGCAGGAAGAAACCTCGCCAACATGGGTTGGTGTTTTTTTTTTTTTTTTTTTTATTTGTAACGGTGAAATAAGCGACACCCGAAATGAAAGTGACATTTGAAGGTCAAAATGTTGACCTTGAAGGAAAACAGGACAGGAGACAGGATCTGTGCCCTGGTATTTTTGAAAAATGAACTAAGATAAACAGGTCTCATCCAAGGTAGGCTTCGCTACACGCTGTCTTGGATAAGTCAGTGAACTCTTTCTGTCAGGATGTGGACTCAAATGTTGAGTTGGGAGGTAAATATTTACTAAATACTTAGTCCTCCACTTAACCAAACACTTAAAGCTTGATTGTTTTGTCTGCTCTTGGATATCTGTTTACTCCGTCAAATCCTTCTGAGGACTCGATACTATACTGGTCGTGCCAAGCTGACAGGCTGTTAGGTCTCTGGTCCCATAGAGGTGGACTGGGAAGACATGGGTACTCAGAGCTTGGTCTACGTTTCATCAACAAGATGTCGCTACTCAAGGACAGGAAGCTCAAGAGAAAATTAAGAATGACTTGACGAACAACAACCTTGCCAGATTGAAATTCCCGAGAGGACGGCCCTGGAAGAACCAGGCAGGACAGGACACCACAAAGAAGAACCCAGTCTGACAACTTTCCATACAAGATACCTCAATCGGATTAGGGAAAGGAATATTCCACCCCACACTGGTCCAGATTCACGAAAAAGTCGATCAAAACTAATTTTTGAGTGAATTCATTGTAAATCAGCATGAAAATGATCTATAAGCAAAACATGACCGTATCTCTTCATTTTACCTCAAAAACCGAAAATAACGAATGACTTTAGTTGGCCAACTTTCACAAAAACACTGACTTGTACCAAAACTTTATAAGTCACATCATAAAACACACTGAAAGTTGGTAACTTAACGCCTTCCACTTCACATCATATCACACACTAAAAGTTTATCCCCCGCAACCTGAAAGACAACCACCACCATCACCCAGGGTCTACAGCTCTACCGATGGAGCTCGAAGGAGGGCCAGGACCTCTGGCGGAAACTGGTCCGTGGCCTTGTTCATCGGAGTCTTCAGCTTCCGCATCCGGAGGGGGCTGATCAAGGGGTCAGAACTCTCAAGAAGACGGTGGAACAGGTCGGTGTTCGACTGAACCCGGGACATCTGGCGCGAATGGTGCTCCCGGATGGCCTTGAAGTCCTTGTTTCTTGCTTCTTGGGCTTCCTCTGACATCGCCCCCAGGGGAAGGAGCATGCCGGCGGAGACAGTCGGCCGACAGAATTTTCGGAAGCGATGGAGGGGGTGCGCGGTACGATGCCTGCACCACTGTAGGGTCCGGGCCATCTGCTGCCATCACTTTCTTGATGATGTCGGCTTCGGTGTGCCTCCCCTCCTTCCTCAGAGTCATCTGAGACGCGTACGCCAGCTGCTCGCCGGTAAATCCTTGGTCGAGGAGCTGGGACACGCTGGGGCGCCGGGTGGGGGAGGAGACGAGGGAGAAGGCAGCCGGCATCTGCGACGGTCGTCCGCCCCTGCGGCCATCCATCGTGTTGTCCTGCTCGGGAGCTGGAGGTTCCAGGCTCGCCACTGGAACAGATTCGCGAAGCCAGACTTCATGTTTGTTGAGCATCTTCGCGAATGACCGTCGAATTCCTGGAGCATCCCAGCGTTGAAGTATCATCTTCCGTTGATAAAGAACGACGTCCCGGATGACGGATCGGTCAGGCACACGTCCAGGAGGAACCGAGAGACACAGGAACTCGACACCAGCTTTCAATGCCGCGTCCGACATCAGGAAACCGGCTCCCAGCATCGCCTCCAGAAGCCCCCGACGGGTGGGGGACGTCATCTCATGGAGTGGATCTGAAACGGGAAAATCCAGTTTACTCCTAAAGTTGCAAAAAGTGGCAAAACCTTTTCCAACCAAGTAAAGAGTGATGTCGTAGGTATCACATGATGTTGATTTGAGTCTGTGCTTGGCCCTTCTTCTGTATTATATGACCCATTGAACAAACACTAAATGACTGCTCGACAACATGTGATTCAAACCAAAGGGAATTCTCCCAGTATTGGCTCAAAAGGAGAAACGACCACCTGGTTGGGCAGTTGCCATCCTTGGGTGACTGGAGGTACCACAAAAACTTGGAAACACGCACGTTCACTAGTGAGCACAAGTGCCCAACATTTCACTTGCTGGGAAGCGGTACA
Source organism: Doryrhamphus excisus (assembly GCF_030265055.1). Lineage (NCBI taxonomy): Eukaryota > Metazoa > Chordata > Actinopteri > Syngnathiformes > Syngnathidae > Doryrhamphus > Doryrhamphus excisus. The sequence continues at coordinate 17,939,479 of NC_080466.1, read as the reverse complement.
AAGAGGAAACTGAAAACCTTACTTTTGAACGCGCACTGCTCCTAATCAGGGGGCTCGGGGACCAAAGTAAAAGCACACCCCAGTTCCTCATGAACTAAAAAAAGGAAAAATACCCCTTTTTTTCGAAAATCGGAGAGATCAGTTTTGATCGACTATTTCGTGATTCTGGACCAGTGTGCACCCCCGTGAATCGGATTATATATTCAATCGGATTGGCACTTTTCTTTCGGAATGAGGTGTATACAAAGGTTACATTCTTTAAATACAAATAACCCAAATGGAATTGGAATATTTGGGTCCATGTATACATGGCTAACAGTAGTTGTCAACAACGCAATGGTCCATTGTTTTGGCTACATGATTTTCATTACATGTAGCGTGACCCAACCTCGGATAAGCGTAAGAAGATGGATGGACATGTTTAAATGTCATCTAAACTTTAGTTCCGGTCCCCTTTCGTTGGCGGTGAGATCCAATCCACTTGACTCGGTCCTCCTCCTCAATAGCAACTGGTTATGTTGTGACCTTTAGGTTTTCTCAACATGCCGTCAAGGGGGCCTTGATAGCATCGCAGCCGAGCCGGCATATTGTTTAACGACTTCTCCGCCTTTCCCATCTCCCTTTCTTTGCAGAGTCTTTCATCTCTTGTTGCGTCTCCTTCCTGTTTTTTAGCTTCAGCCTGTCTCTCGGCTGTTGTTTTAATCAGAGTGAGGTGCGGGGCGGCAGATCAGTATGCAGGGCGCTCACCCTCCACATCTTGGCAGAGTCTTGATATCTGGACCACAGAAACAATGGCTGCTGCTCAAGGCGATAGGAAGAACAGACAAAAAAAAAAAGACGTTCCGCATTGTCCCTGAGTGAGCTTAGCGGGGACGAGGCAGGGGAAAGACGTAGGATGCTTGCTAACGATTTGTTCTAAAAGGTCCAACATAAGCTAACATAATGTCAATCCAGACAATAAAAAAATACATAACAAATAAAACAGTGCTCTAATAGCGTTACGACCTATAAATATGTTCTGTTTTTTTTTAATCCTAATGAAATTCACTTATTGTGGTCAAGTCTGGAACCAATTCATGTAAACAGGGATTATTGGAATATCGGCCAATGCAGAATGATGAGTTATACCACAATGAGCCAAAGTAAACATGTGTTTTCATGTGTCCACAATGCTTTATATTCTGTTTTTTCACTTTTATGTTGGCATGTCGTTGTTGTCTTTGCATACTTGCTATGTTTTTTCATATGTCGAGTTAACGTAAACGCACCAGACTGACTTGAAAATAAGGAATTGAATGCAGGCACTCATCTGCATTGGCCATGAAAAATGTCTATGGGGCCGTTTTCTGCCTCACCTGACACTTTAACAGGGGGGGCGCCACCCGGGACGTGGACCATCTGCTCTGTGTGAGTGCTGCCCATGTGAGAGGGCATTAATGGGGTGAGGATGGGTCACCAGGGGGCCTCTATTTTTGCACCAGATGAGATGAGACCACGGAAACACGTGGCTTTAACAAGCCCCCAAAACACCCGGGACAAGCGTGATATACGTATAATTGTCTTCCCTTAATGTATATGCATATATGTCCCTAAACAATCCCTTGTACCAGGGGTTCCCAAACTTTACCCACTCAGGGACCACTTGAAAATCTAAAAAATAGTACAGTACATAGACCAAATGCTGCGTTCTCAGAGCACTTCACTTAATAATAATAATAATGATTATTATTATTAATAATAATGATTATTATTATTAATAATAATGATTATTATTATTATTATTATTATTATTATTATTATTATTATTATTATTATTATTGTTAATATAATATATTAATAATTATTATTAGTAGTAGTATAATATAATAATTATTATTATTATATAATATCTAATATTATTATCTATTTTTATATTTTTTTAGTATTATTATTATCATCAATATAAATACTATTATTATTACCTATATTGATAATAACAACAATATTATGTTAAGTGCCCTTATAATAATAATTGTCAATAATAATATAATAATAATAGTTATTATTATTATGTACTATATGATTATGTACTATATATGATATATATGATACTATATATGACTATATGATTATATTATGTACTATAAACAGTACATAGACGAAATGATGCGTTCTCAGAGCACTTCACTTAATAATATTAATAATTATAATAAAAATAATAATAATTATTATTATATAACATATAATGCATAATATTATTATCAATTATTATATTATTGATATTATTACCAATATCAATGCTAATATTATTACCAATATTGACAATAATAACAATAATAATAATTGTTATTATTATTATTACTATTATTATTATTGAAATGAAAGCAGTGGGATAAAGGAGGCCCACACTTTTAATCTGTGGTGTACACACAAGACAGAATTAATTCAGAAAAAAATAATAATTAATTGCTCTTATAATTATAATCATAATTAATTATTATAATTATTATAAATATCATAATTATTATAATTAATTAATTAATAATATTTTTCATAACTGCATTCAAGACTGGCATGATGACCAGAGAGCTATGTTCCATCATCATAAAGTCCTAAAATATTGTGACAGGTCAATAACACTCAATAGGTTATTACTTAGGCCTATAAATATTTTTTTAATCGTGCAATAAATATTTTACAATAAATGTAATGTAAAAAATAATATTTGAATGGCCCACCTGCAGCATCACAGCGACCCACTAGGGGGCCGCGGCCCACACTTTGGGAATCACTACCTTTTCTAGACTTCTTGTGTCGCATACATCTTACATCAGCTGCGTTGCTTGGCTGCGTCTGCTGTTCCCTGCAGACATGATGAATCTATTGATGAATCTTTATCCATTTATGAACAAGTATTCTGTATTGCACAACACAGCAGCAACACAACCAGTTTTGGAACATCAAGCATTAATGAGTTTGTTGTAAACATGAGTGATAGCGAGTATTAACAACCTTGGCTGTTTAGACTGCATTCCTAGTATGATACTGTATGTATGTATGTAGCTCTGCATGCGCTTTAGCATGCTGCTACTCAGACGTTAGTGCATAAGTCATGCACTTGTTATACTGTTGTTTACAATCAAATCATCCATAGCATTAATGCTGACTGCAGTTTGCATATTTATGCTATTAAAATGTTGATTCTGTTGTGCAATATGCATGTTCATATTTTAAATTAGGCCATACATCACATCCACATCCAGTTAAGCAATACTTATCGGTGAAAACATTGATCTGATCAAATACAGCATACGGTGCATGCTGCACGCCCCCCTTCCCTCCGCTCCCAAGGATGAATTGCAGAGACAGCAATACTTCCTGATGGTCTTGATGGTGCAAAGTGTCTTTTACTTTTACTACTCCAGCCTGTAAAATAAACCTTTTACTATCTTCTGCTGGAGTTCCATTCAGTTCTGGACGCTCTTGTGTGACAAGGGTTTTTCCGACGAGGGCCATGTACGGAAAAATGAAAGGCTGCACATGGGTATTTCTGGAAGGTTAAGAAGCCTTATTATATACAGTGCAGTGTTTGCCCACTTCCTCATTCATCATTTTTTGCATGTTTGTCACACAGATCGTCAAACAAATGTAAATATTCGTCAACAACAACAAAACTGAACACAAATTGGGCTCATTAGTACTAAAAAGAGGATGTGGGCTAGCACGCAGGCCTCACAGCTAGGAGACCCAAGTTCAATTCCACCCTCGGCCATTTCTGTGTGGGTTTTCTCCGGGTACTTGCTGGATGTTTTCGGAGGTGAATTACTTATGTTTTTTTTATCTAAGGCTGCACAGTGGATGAGTGGTTGGCACGCAGGCCACACAGCTAGGAGACCCAAGTTCCATTCCACCCTCGGCCATCTCTGTTCTCCACTTGCATGCGTGGGTTTTCTCCGGGTACTCCGGTTTCCTCCCACATTCCTAAAAACATGCTCGGTTATTAGCGACTCCAAATTGTCCATAGGTATGAATGTGAGTGTGAATGGTTGTTTGTCTATATGTGCCCTGTGATTGGCTGGCCACCAGTCAAGGGTGTACTGAAGACAGCTGGGATAGGCTCCAGCACCCCCCCCCCCGCGACCCTCGTGAGGATATGCGGTAGAAAATGAATGAATGAATAAAAGAGGATTATCAGCAAAAAAAAAAAACATTAGTATCATTTGGGCAATATTAGCATTATTGGACATCCCTAATATGAAGATATTAGATAATCTTATTGCACATGCACGTTCAAGTGGAATGATTGGATTGGCAGTAAAAAAAAAAGCATCCATTATTAATGAATGGCCTCCTTTGTTATTCATCACCTATAGGGCTGTGTGTGTGTATGTCTATTTTAATGAATAATTAACATTCATTCTCAGCTCCTTAGACGTTTTTACTCCTTTGTGACTCCAGGCAAGAACTACTCTTTGTGTGTGTGTGTGTGTGTGTGTGTGTGTGTTGCATTAAATATTGGGAAATGCAATACTGACTGCTGTGAGATTATGTTGTAAAGCCAAATCAGGCTGATTAATACATAACAGAATATCCTAACAATCCCTGATAGCATGACAATATGCCCACTCGTAGTCGTGAGAATTATAAGTGCGACTTAATAAAAAAGGCAGGATGCTGACTAAGTGCTTTGGAGCTTCTTACTTGGTGGGTCATTTCGCATGATTTCGCATACTTCGCTTGCACTAGCTAAACATTCTGTGCTTTAGCTGTCAAAGAGTATGGTTGGTCTACGGCACGGGTCATAGGGGTCTTTGTAAATATATGGCAAATTTCCTTTCAGCATATTTAGACTTTATTTCCATAATATTCAGAACTTTTCCCCAACCTAATCCCCCTAAATTTATTTTGGTTTTTTTCTGTCTCATAATATGACCACTTCAAAAAATAATGCATTTTGGAAAATATTTAAACGACATTTTCCTCATAATATTATGAGTTTATTTTAGAATATGACTTTCTCTTTTAATGATTTGAATTTATTTTTGTCCAAGTATTTTTTTAATTTTTTTTTTCTCAATTTACGCTGTTTTTAAAATGTCAACTTTCTTCATGTAAATTTTATTTATTTTTAAAATGACATGTTTTGTTTGTTTCTCATAATATTACAACTCAAAAAATGTCTCTATTATTATTATTATTATTATTATTATTATTATTATTATTATTATTATTATTATTATTATTATTATTATTATTATTATTATTATTATTATTATTATTATACCCTAAAGTATTATAAAGTATTATATTTCATTTTATTTATATAAAGTGTCCACTACAATACCCTAATTATGAAATGATTACTTTTTTCCTTCCACGTATTTTTTTTATAGTTTTTTTCTCAATTTACGCTGTTTTTAAAATGTCAACTTTCTTCATGTACATTTTATTTATTTTTAAAATGACATATTCTGTTTATTTCTCATAATATTACAACTTTAAAAAATTATCTAATATTATAAATTATTATTATTATTATTATTATTATACCCTACAGTATTATATTTAATTTTATTTATATAAAGTGTCCACTACAATACCCTAATTATAAAATGCTGACCTTTTTCCTCAATAGATTACATTTTTTTTCCTTTGGAGCTGTACTTTTAGAATATGCCACAGGCCAATAAAAGTGTGATGCACATACAAACAGAATCTATTTGTAGCCCTTGACTTCATTATTCTTGCTCTTCTCACACTCTCAACACAAACCTGAGAAAAAGCCAAAGACAAGGATATTCCTTTCATGCATGACAGCAATTCAATTTATGCATATTTTTTCAAATGTGAACTCAGGATCTCCCGACTGTGAGGCCCATTGATGGCTATTGATTCTCAGCAGTACATAACTTAAAATCACGCCCAGATGCTTAGCGCTTTTTTAGGATTTGAGCAAAATCAATGAGTTCAACTTTCCACTTGCTCGTAATCAGTATAATGGAAACCTTCCACAGGTTTTTTTTTTTTTTTTTTTCCTCATGCAGCTCCCCGGTGACCTCGGCCAGAATCCCATCAGAAACTCCCTGACCACAATTTAAGTGGAGTCTGACACACCAGGGTCATTTTATTCCACAACTTCCTCCTCGGCTGCCTCACTTCTACTCAATTATACCTCGTGGCCTCCACTGCAAAGGCTCTGCAGTCTCACTGCAGCCCGAGCTGCAGTCGCAATGTTGGAGGTCACGCATACGGAAAAACAAGCTGGCGGAATTGGAAAAAAAAACATACAATGCTTGCTCGGATGGATGCGCAGGAAAATAATAAACATGCACTGACGAGTCTTATCAGTACACCCACGGGAAGACAATGTGGAGTTTTGCACCTCAAATAATTCTCACTCGTCTACAAGATATGACCTGCCGACCTTGAAAAGTCAAAGGATTGTGGGGGAGCACTTTTTTGGACAGTTGAACTGAATGTTGCCCTTCGGGCGACCAATCAAATCAAACAACGTCTCTAAGTGCAGCAGAACTTACGATGTCAGCCTATCATCCATCCCCGTTACTTGATTGACATACAGGACAACCAGTCAGATGACAACTGAATTTTGACCTTTAGGTCACCGCTCATGCGTAAACAACGATGCAAAGTGCTAAGCTAGTTGGCGAATTGCGAGATTTTAAGCCCTCGCTAAAGTTTATGGTCACTAAAATGAGTGAAGGAGCTGGACCAAGTAAAAAGGCAAAAACTGGACCAAGTAAAAAGGCAAAAAACATATCACTCCCATACGGATATGGAATATTATACGGATATTATGATACGGATATTATCCATGACTGATAAACATTTGGAAGTGTGCGTGAGGCTGGCTATCAGCAGCTACTGTCCGGACTATGCATCCCTGGCTGGTTCAATTCAGTGCAAGTCATCAAAGTAAACTCAGGTAATTACAAAAAATGTTAATAGTTAATTATGTGTGTTTTGCAATATTGGCTCATTTGGTTATGTAAGGTACATCAACATACATTGTACGTACAAATAATCCTCAATACATTTGAAAATAAATAGATGTTTTGCATTTTTGTAGTGGGTAGATCATTTTGACTCGGTCATTTTAAAAGTAGCTCGCATGCTGAAAAAGTGTGAGCACCCCTGGTTTAGATATTTCAGCTGTCGCAAAAGCAAAGCGATATTTGTGTCAAAGGCTTGAAATATGATATTTCAAAAAAAGTTATTTTTCTCCCTTTATTAGTCGGAAACTAATATTTTTCTGAAACTTACCTACTGTATGTTCTACTGCTGATTACTACAGAACAGAAGAAAACAATGGGCGCCTAATCTTTGCTTTGGTCTTTTCCATGTTTATATCGCCATAGAACTCGATATTCTGCGTGCCTTCAAAGATCAGATCATCTAAAATATCTTCCCAAAAGTGTTCCCACAAAATTAAAGCTTGCTTAAATGTCCAGTCCAAGCTGTGATTGAGTCATTTATTATTTCTTTCAAAGGTTTGTTTATCCTGTTAACTTTGCTTCGTTGTGTGAGTAAAAAGTACAAAAGCTAGTGTAAGAAAGTCAAGGCCACCTGAATGCATCTTAATTAAAACAGGCTAATTAAGCCGCACACACACACATATACAGTATATTTTGCCATCCCTGCAGAGTGGTAACACCCCCTCCTAGCGTGTGCCATTAGCGAGCACATTAGCCATTAACCCCACGCTGGAGGAAATAACTGTGAGAACTTGTGTTAATGAATGACTCTTCAAATATTAAACAGGAGATAAGCCTGATTGGAATAAACGCTCCTTAAGACTCTGTATGCCTTTTCTAAATGGCGGCAATTAAAAAGAGTTTTTGTGTAGTTTGTATTAGACGTAGTTTAAGTGTTTAATATGTTGGTCAATCCCTCAAGTTGTTATAAGTTGTTATTTTCTAACCGATTAGCATATTAAAATCAAGTATCCTGTTTGAGTTTATGAAAAAAAACACTTGAAGTCCCCAATCCGATTCCTGATGTGTCTGCTCAATTTTAAGCAGTAGTGTATTTCATATCATAGTATACATATATAAGGCGTTTAATTCATGTATTAATTCAAAAAAGCATTCATTAAAATAGATAAAAAATGACTTACTTTTGGGGGAATTTTGCCCATCGTTCATAATCCTTGTGTGGAAAAAACATTTTCTGTGTTTTATAAAACAATAAAACAAGTTAATATGTGCTAGCTTACGACGCTGTCATTGGGATACACCTATTTCCACTATGAAGCCCATTGCATGGTTTGATATCCATGCTGTGATCATGCATTAACAGTACACTGATGATAACACATACACATAACACATTCATACACACATTTATACACAAGTTCTGTCAACAACACTTCCAATGTCCGCTCTCCTTGGGATGGCTGTGTCTTCCAGCACAAGACGTGTGCTCCAAAATGCTGACGGCAAACCAGCTTCATGGATGGATGGATAGATGGATGGATAGATGGATGGATGATGGATGGATGGATGGATGATGGATGATGGATGATGGATGATGGATGATGGATGGATGATGGATGGATGGATGGATGGATGATGGATGGATGGATGGATGGATGGATGGATGGATGATGGATGGATGGATGGATGGATGGATGGATGGATGGATGGATAGATAGATAGAAGCAATGAAATGTCATTGCCAATACAATAAATTGCCAACAATAAATAATAAAAATAATAATGTGGAGAATAAATCGATGACACCAAATATGACCAAAAATGTACAGCGTAAACAGTCAATTGCACAAATAATTTAAATTATTTAGAAAAAATAATAATAATAATTTAAAGTTTTGCGTGTGTTGAGTCTTTGTTGCAAAAAAAATGCAAAATGTGACGCTGAAGCTAGCAGGTAAAATTAAAAATAATATCGCTGTAGCTTGGTTAATATACAAATGAAACACTGTTGGCGTTTTTTAATGTCAAATTTCCCTTGATGCCCGTTGCTAGCTAGCTCATGTTAGCTTGCTTTCTCTAGCCAGAATGCACAGAAAATGGAAAGAAATTAGCTTGTTTTCTCTCGCTAGAATGCACAGAAAATGGACAGAAATATAGCCAAGCTAAAGATGTAATATTTTACCCTGTTAACGAAATAATTTTACAATTTACGTGATTTAATTTCAGGAGCTGCATGTTCTCCCGTGCATGCGTGGGTTTTCTCCGGGTACTCCGGTTTCCTCTCACATTCCAAAAACATGCTAGGTTAATTGGAGACTCCAAATTGTCCATAGGTATGAATGTGAGTGTGAATGGTTGTTTGTCTATATGTGCCCTGTGATTGGCTGGCTCGCCCGAAGACAGCTGGGAGAGGCTCCAGCATCCCCCACGACCCTTGTGAGGATAAGCGTTAGAAAATGAATGAATGAATGAATTTCAGTAGCAGGACAGATGACAGCTATAAATAAGACGGCAGTGCAGCCGCAACAAGTGTTCTGCAGGGAGTACTTCACTGCAGAACGGTTGAGAGCCACTCTTTCTTTTATAGTGCAGGATATAATCAACGTGAGGGCTGTACACACATTCTGTATGTCACAGAGGATGCTCATATTCTTCAGGCAATATTAGTAAAGTCGACAACGCGCTGACCTTCAAACCACCTTCCAACCAAAGTTTCTCTCGGCTTTGACACAGACGAGACGAATGGCTTCAATTAATTCATCCAAAGCACGTTTAGGTTGTCTCCGTGCGGCCGTGAAAAAGTAACTTATGTTCCAAAATGACTTTTTGCAGACACTTTTGTCATCACAACAGCGACACGTTTCACATTTTTGTGTCTCGGTAAACACACCATACTCCTCCTCATCTTCTTCTTATTATTGCCCCTCTGGTGCACAGGATATAAAAAGTCCAAATGTGTCCGTCCTACATGTGACAACGATACAGTTCAGTGACTGGCCAATGCACGCACTGTTATGGCCAAAACTTTATTTTGTTTTTATGATGGAAATTTTGCATATACAGTCGTCCTCGTTCATGGCGGTTAATGGGTTTCGGACTGCCGTAGAGTGGGATTCGATATGAATCAGGGGGTGTAATCATGGTATCATGAATTGTGGTCGCCGATACAATTCCCTGACGGTATTGGTTCATTTAGAACGAAACGATTCGATTCAGTACCTTTAGATAGATAGATAGACTTCCTTTATTGTCATTGCACAATAACACAGCAGTGAAATTGCCAACGAAATGTCGTTGCCTGGCTCCTGTATAATAATAAATAATAATAATAATAATAACAATGTGAAGAATAAATAGACAACTGACAGTTAAGGTGGAAACATTGATTACGCATATGACGGCTTGCTTTGCAACAAAAGAAATGCAGAATGTTCCAGACACCTTAATGCCCCTGCGAACAAACGAAAGCAGAAACACCATGAAAGCAAGGGCAGTGGCGAAAGCTGATTGGTCCAGGACTCCAGCCTCTAACACAATCTTGAGTATATCAAACACGTCCGGGCAGGGAAAGGAAGGGTGCTTTTTTGCAGCTGTGCTGTAATAAGACCTGCTTACTTGTAGGCATACAGGGGCTGCAGATAAGCCCGGATGTCTGTATTAGGTATTGTTGTCAGGAATAAACAATCTGGTTGTCATTCTATGATTTGGTTCTTTAAGATTCCCTTATCCTCTATTGGAAACCCACTTAGAGTCTTAGTAGGTGATGTTTCCAAGATTCCTGTTGTTTTATGTAAGGGATTCAGGCATAAAGTATTAATAATGCTGACATACTTAAGAATAAATTATCATTGAGTAGAACTAAATTAGAAAAGTGTACTTTGCATATCGTCCCCATTAATGTCACTTACAAGGATAAAAAGTCAAATAAAGACAGATGGTAAAAATAACGATGACGTCAGACTTTCCAATGAAGAATAAAAGAACCCTGAAAGTTTTTGAACAAAGCAAATGAAACATGACTAGCATGCATCCAAGCTTCATTTTTTGGGGAGGCTTTTCAGCAGTGGCGATTGAGTAGGCCTCAGAAGCTCAACTCTAATGGCTTTTTCAAAGAGGGTCTTTCTCGAAATTCACCATGAGCGAGTCCATCGATCGCGGCGCTCAGAGTGGTATCGTGCGAGGCCATTAAAGAGTGTCTCCCTTCTATACGCCGATCGATGTCGCGCACATATGAGCGAGAGACAAACATTTGAAGGTAAATAATCAGGCTTCAGAAGCGGGAGATGCAATGTGTGTGTGTGTGTGGCGGAGACGGCAGTAGCTTGAGGACAATCTATAATTTAAAAAAAAGGAACAAGTCGGTAGCAGAAAATGGATTTTTCCAGGCCACAGTTCCACTTGTGTAGCTTTACTTTCATTTAGTGTGTAATTGTGTGCGTGTCCACTGTGAGCACATACATTTTATGTACTTGCTTTGATGGCGGCTATAATCAAGTCATCTCCACCTGCTAATATCTTCTAGTCTAGCTGGCACGTAAAAATAAGGCCGTAAAGTAGTATTAAATATGTTATTTCTATGTTGTTACACGTGCTCGATTAATCAGCACCACGTTGCTGGACGCAGTCAGCAGTAAATGTGAATGAAATGTGCGGGTCGTCGCTGTTATTACAACCTACTTCCATTGCTAGAAATTAGCATAAAGAGGCGGCGGCGTGCATACGGATGAAACCCCCCCGGGAGACCCTCACGCTCCTGCGAGCTCAAACTCATTAGAGCCGTCGGTCGGAAATCAAAAGCACATGCATACGACAGATTATTTAGGAAGACGTCAGGTGTTCGCTTGGGATGATGGACTTGATCGGAATAGGAAATGCAAAATATTCTGCCTTGGCGGGATGGAGTTTTTAAAGACAATATGCGTAATTTTCAGGATACTAAATTACCAGATTCTTTAAAATCCATACATTAATCTGCAAAATTTGCAAATTTGGGCCTAAACCAAGAATACAAATGTCTAAATAAAATACAAACAATACATTCAGAAAACATTGTGATGATATGCAATCAGGAATCCTCACAAGGGTCGCGAGGGTGCTGGAACCTATCCCTTCTGTCTTCGGGCGAGCCAGCCAATCACAGGGCACATATAGACAAACAACCATTCACACTCACATTCATACCTATGGACAATTTGGAGTCGCTAATTAACCTAGCATGTTTTTGGAATGTGGGAGGAAACCGGAGTACCCGGAGAAAACCCACGCATGCACGGGGAGCTGTGTGGCCTGCGCGCTAACCACTGGTCCGCCGTGCAGCCCCTACTGTATGTCTTATTTTCTGTTTTTATGCCGACTCTATTTGGTAATAGGCCATACAGACGATACACAGCTGGTCATTATATAATAATAGGAACTATTTGAAATGAGCCGGATTGAGCACTAAAATGAGCATTAGCACATTTTAATAACCATGAATGCGTTCAAAATCTTCAAATTCTAATGTAACTAAAATCTATATATTTTTCCAAATATATTAATTTAAAAATCATGCTGTTTTGTGGTTGACTTGAATTAGTCATTTTCATTTTCAGGCATAAAAAAATGAAAATATAAGGCATTCAGAAGACACATTCAATGATCATAGGTAGTTTTCTACAATGGTCACTAGGTGTCAGTAATGTTACACTGATGAGACAGCCACCACAGGAAGTACTGTACTCTCCCAATACCAATGCATGTGAGTATCTTATTTTGTCTACTGCTGTAACTCACTGAACAAATATGTACATTAGCATTCATTAAGGTCAAATCTTACTTTACCTGCATTCCCACATAGCATAGCATAGCATAGCATTTGGGAAAAATGATGAAAGAAAACAAATACCCTCGGTATGATCCATTGCCTTTTTGTTATTTGTTTGTCTCTCTCTGCTCCAGCAACAAAAGCTGTTGTCCTAAAGTAGCGCCCGTGGCCCACAATGCATTGCGTGATCACATGCATGTATCTGAGATTTCATCTTAGGGTGCGGATGGCAGCATAAACAAAAACAACGGTATTTTGGATGTTAAACAAGGCAAGGCAAAAGTTCAGCAAAAATGTTGGATGTTAACCAAAAAGCAGGCGAACCGAGGCGGACTTTAACCAAGGCACTAATGTATTTGTTGATATTTTTATGCGTGAAAAATCTTGAATATGCATTTATAGACCATATTCAACGGCTATTTATTCATTTTTTTTTTTTTTTAAACTGAGATTGAGTGAGCAATGAGGCGACGGGCAACTTTCTAACACTTGCACCTAGCAAACTTACTGCCGATCAATTCCTCAGGAGAAGCTCATCCACGAGGAGTTTTGGTGGCAGCTTTAGCTTCCGGAGTTTTCATGAAAGTCCCAGGGAGGAGGACTCTGGGGGATGATTCTCCAAGACGATGTTCCAACATGACAGCCACACAGTGTGAGCACATTGGCAAAGACGCTAACCCTCACAGGATCTCCACTCCCTAAAGGGACGTTGCAAGAGATGGGGAAAGGCAGGAAGCACAATGTGTGTGCGTGTGCATGTGTGTGTGTGTGTGAGTTAGTGGGGCTGAATTAGGAGTCAGAAGCACGTTTGTACGTCACATTAATCATAAATGAAAGGCGCTCAGGTTTGCGATTCATTAATTAAACATCGAAGGGCATGGGAGAGAATCAGAAACCACAATGGCGTCAGCCGATCACAAAGACAACAACATGGAGGTTAAATGTTTATGTAAGAAAGAGGCGTCGTCAAAGCCAAGAGGAGACTTTTTTTTTTAAAGATTAACCTATTAAGGCGACACGTTTGTCCCGCTGTAAGCTTCTTAGCTTCTTCTTCTTAGACCTCGCCATCCGCTGGGCGCTGAGAATGTCACTTTAGCAGCTTTCTCTGCCTCTAATTACGCTCTATCTGCCGGCTAGCGCCTCATTAGCGCGGAGCCCGAAAAAGATAATAAAGCAGGAGATTCAAGGCAAAGTCTTATTGGTTCAAAGAATCCAGCGGATCATTTCGATAAACATATTCTAAAGGTTCTCCGATCCTTTTTTATAATCCCTAGCATAAAAACATGAACCATAAGTTGCTGTAGTTTTCTGTGCTGCTCCATCTCAGTATGAGATATGACCAGGGGCTCATATAGCCATTGGGGGGCCCAAGGAAAAACCTAGTAATGGGGGCCCCTCCACATCCTTCTTTTTTTTTATTTAAACTTTTAGAAAATGTGCGTTTGTAATTTAGGCCACCTTTTTCCAATCTGAAAGACTCGCCTAAGAATGGAATTCAATGTGCCTAAAATAAACAAAAAATGCCAACATTATTTTTTTTTATTTTATTGTTTTGTTTTGTTATTTTATTATTTTATTATTATTTTTATTTTTATTATTATTATTATTAATTTTATTATACTACACCTCGCCACACCACAGCGGCTAGCTACTTATTTTATTATTTTATTATTTTATTATTCTTTTTTTATTATTATTTTATTATATTACACCTCGCCACACCACAGCGGCTAGCTACTTTTATTATTTTATTATTTTATTATTTTATTATTTTATTATTTTATTATTTTATTATTTTATTATTTTATTATTTTATTATTTTATTATTTTATTATTTTATTATTTTATTATTTTATTATTTTATTATTTTATTATTTTATTATTTTATTATTATACTACAACTTGCCACATCACAGCCGCTAGCTACTTATTTTATTATTTTATTATTTTTATTATTATTTAATTATACTACACCTTGCCACACCACAGCGGCTAGCTACAAGTGGCTAGCGACTATAGCTTCACCACATACTCACTCACAATGCCTCAGGCCAGAGGCGGGGCGTGCCAACAGGCAAACCAAGCATTTGCCTGGGGCCCCGGCTTTTGGGGGCCCCTGAGAGACCGAGTGCCCCAAGTGCTAATACGTGTACTGCACAGAAACGACAACAATGGGCATTTATGATGCAATTATGAAACAACAACATAGCAAATCCCCCTTGGGGGGGCCCCCGCACGTCCCTATCCGCCTTCAGCGCTGTCTGCGTCAATCAGCGCGAGCCATGAGGTTTGTTTGTTTATCGGTCACGGGGGGGGGGGGCACATGAATTTCTTGCTTTGAGCCCCCAAGGACCCCTAAGGACCCTTGCCCCACCACTGCCTGAGGCCGCTCCCGAAAGCTCAACAAATCCAGATGTTTTGGGTGTGATGCAGCAAGATGCAACTCAACAAAATGTAACAAAGTTAAGTTGCTCAGTACGCTGATGTTCACATTAAAGGCCGCGTTTGACGTCATGTTAGTCGACTTCCGCCTCCCCGCAGGTGTACTTTCCAGGAAACGAGTAAGTAATTATTATGTAGCGTTATGAGTTCCCAAAAGATTGACTGCTAAAAGCAACACTGTCACCTCCAATCGAGCGTGGAAATGAACAAGTTAACACGGATTACTTTGACATTTTAACACTTATTCATTCGATAAATAAATACATTCAAGTAAGTAGTTTTTCTTTTTGACATTTTTATAATTTACTGCATCGTTGTATGCCGTAGTTTTCCGTTTTCCAACCTCTGTGATAAGATCACTTGCCTCAGGTCTGTGTTCATGACTCTCAAAAACGGCCTGCATGGCAGAGTTCCAAGACCAAACCCACAACACACACCAGTCTTCTTTATGTCTTTCATTCATTCATTTTCTACCGCTTATCCACATGAAGATCGCAGGTGGTGCTGGAGCCTATCCCAGCTGTCTTCAATAGGCGGGGTACACCCGGGACTGGTGGCCAGCCAATCACAGGGCACATATAGACAAACAACCATTCACACTCACATTCATACCTATGGACAATTTGGAGTGGCTAATTAACCTAGCATGTTTTTGGAATGTGGGAGGAAACCGGAATACCCGGAGAAAACCCACGCATGCACGGGGAGAACATGTAAACTCCACACAGAGATGGCCGAGGGTGGAAGCACGGATCATGTGAACAGGAAATCCCACATGACAGGAAGGAGGAAGTGAGAGAGCAAGGAGGTTTCGCATTGTAGGGAAATTTTAATGCATGTACACACAGTTCAGTTCCAAATATGAAAATTGTAAATAGTTCATGGTGTTATATCTGTGAATAATTTCTTATTTTGATGCAAAAAAAGCCCCAAAAAACTCCACACAGAGATGGCCGAGGATGGGATTGAACTCTGGTCTCCTAGCTGTGAGGCCTGCATGCTAACACACTCATCCTTATGTCTTATTTTCTCTTAATATGTCTACGACATTGGGTAATAGGCGTGTAAAGGTGACTATAGGGGTGTTATTTCATGTCTAGAGGGCTCTAATAATATATAATAATAATCCTATGCTCTATGAAAATATATATATATTATATTATATATATATTATAATATATATTGTTGATTGGCTGGTGACCAGTCCAGGGTGCCTCTCACCGGAAACCTGCTGGGATAGGCTCTAGCATACCCACGACCCTAGTGAGGATGAGCGACATACGTAGAAAAAAAGGCCTCCTACTTTGAAGAAATTCACCTATCACCACTGGATTTGGAACCAATGAACCACAATAAATGAGGGATTACTGCTGACTGATTATGGATTATTCTTTATCCTTGATAAGATATTTGTCCTATTATTTATGACACACACACACACGTTGCAAAGAGGTCTGATGCTACCGCTAAATATAACAACACATCTGCATATTGTGTTCATTTAATATTTGCATAATGTCTCCTCTAGTACGACATTTGCATCCAGATTTAATGGATTCGCCTTCATGCATAAATGTTCTTCTTGTTCCGCTTCACCCAAGTAAATACTCAGCGGACACTAAATTAGGAACACCATCCCAGACCGGAATTCCATGACAGGATCATATACTATAGTGTATGACTTTTTAGGCTCAGTTCAACTTCTCACACTCTTCTTCTGTACGAGTCTCCATGTCTTCCTGTCTTGTCGCCCCACAGGCTGCAGGCGGAGAGCTCATCCATTTTTCAGACGCGAACAAACCCGAGTTGTGTCTCGTAAATATTTCACGCTTCCCTCGTGGTGTCGTCTCTCGGGGCATGTCGTCGCCTCTTCTCGCGTCTTTTCTGCCGCCCGCCGTGTTCGACAACGGCACCCCACCACCACTTCCTCCTCTCGGCCTGCTCGCCATCTCGTTTTTCATGGCGGTGTTTTGATGATATCCTGGTTTGGGTTTTGAGTCGCAATTCAATCCTTCTACTGAGGTGGTAGGGCCATGTCATACACACACAAATAACTTTATGTATTGCAATATTAGGATACTTTGTCAGACAACTGCAGTACAGTACGAAGGTTCAGTTCCACGCCATGACGGTTTTCTCACTGTAGCTGCTGGATGTGGTGGTCTACTGCTGCAACGCGAGTGGCCACCTTATGTTCGCAAGGGTTGCTGGAGCTGTCTTCAGGCGAGAGGCGGGGTACACCCTGGACTGGTGGCCAGCCAATCACAGGGCGCATATAGACAAACAACCATTCACACTCACATTCATACCTATGGACAAGTGTTTAAAATGTATTTCAGCATGTATATTTTATTCATTCATTCATTCACTTTCAACAGCTTTTCCTCACGAGGGTCGCGGGGGGTGCTGGAGCCTATCCCAGCTGTCTTCGGGCGAGAGGCGGGGTACACCCTGGACTGGTCGCCAGCCAATCACAGGGCACATATAGACAAACAACCATTCACACTCACATTCATACCTATGGACAAGTGTTTAAAATGTATTTCAGCATGTATATTTTATTTTTATTATAATGTTGTGACTTTATTCTTGTGATATTACATTTTTAATATTGAAAATTACATTTTCCGCTGTGTTTTTTATGTTTCTTATTCAATGATGGCCAGCCAATCACAGGGCACATATAGACAAACAACCATTCACACTCACATCAGAGTCGCCAATTAACCTAGCATGTTTTTGGAATGTGGGAGGAAACCGGAGTACCCGGAGAGAACCCACTCATGCACGGGGAAAAACATGCTAACTCCACACAGAGATGGCCGAGCAGGGAATCGAACCCGGATCTCCTAGCTTGGCCACCATGCAGGCTTAAACGGAACCCGTCAGTTACCCGTCAGAGGTGGTCGCTCTCTCCTCTCATTTGCATATTGCTGCTAGCAGTGCAAGACACAATCTGACCACAAGTGTTATCTGTGGTTGAGAGCGGCATGGCAATTAGCCGTAATGTTGACTGTTAAGTAAAAGTGCTACATGACAGTTATCCCCCCCCCCCCCCCCCCCCCCGTGTGTCACCCTCAGAACAGGTCACACTAAGACTAGCGTGCTAGCGTGTCGTGTAGGATATGGCCACCGGCGTTGAGGAAGGGCGAGGGGTTTCATTTGAATGTTTGCGTTTGAATTAGCGCTGCAGCATCACCGTCTCCGCTGCGCTTGCCGCTTTGTTGACAGTGATGCTGTTCAACATGGCCTCAGCCCTCGGGGATGAAGGACTGTGTGTGTGTACAATGTTCGTGTGAAGCTTGTTTCCTGCTGTATGAAAAACATATTTATGTGCTACAAACAGCGGCCTCGAGTCCGTATGTTGATAGAGAGGCGAGAAGAAGTTTGAAATGAAAGGCAACCTCCATAACTTGTGTCGAGCATCGGAATGATACAAACATGGCGGCCATTTCAACCAATCACACAAATCAATCAATCACTAATGAACAAATGTTTTCCAACAAGGGCTACACAGTGAAAAATGAAAGGATGCAACTTTGTCATTTTGATATTTTGTAAAGAAATACCTGTCAATATGCTAAGAAGTTGTATATATTTATAGAAGAAAGCATCTGTCACCGCCTGTGTTGGTTCCCTTTTTAGTTTAGTTTCTCCTTGGATGCTCTTATTTTTGTATTCACTTCCTGTCTTGCCTTGTTTCCGTTTTCATGCTTTTGCTATCTCCCACACCAGGGCTGCACGGCGGTCGAGTGGTTAGCGTGCAGGGTTCAATTCCACCCTTTGCCATCTCTGTGTGGAGTTTGCATGTTCTCCCCGGTTTCCTCCCACATTCCAAAAACATGCTAGGTTAATTGGCGACTCCAAATTGTCCATAGGTATGAATGTGAGTGTGAATGGTTGTTTGTCTATATGTGCCCTGTGATTGGCTAGCAACCAGTCCAGGGTGTACCCCGCCTCTCGCCCGAAGACAGCTGGGATAGGCTCCAGCACCCCCGCGACCTTTGTGAGGATAAGCGGTAGAAAATGAATGAATGAATGAACTTCCTGTCCTGCCTTATTTCCGTTTTCCTGCTTTTGCTATCTCCCACACCAGGGCTGCACGGCGGGCGAGTGGTTAGCGCACAGGGTTCAATTCCACCCTTTGCCATCTCTGTGTGAAGTTTGCATGTTCTCCCCGTGCATGTGTGGGTTTTCTCCGGGTACTCCGGTTTCCTCCCACATTCCAAAAACATGCTAGGTTAGCATGCTAGGACAGCTGGGATAGGCTCCAGCACCCCTCGCGACCTTTGTGAGGATAAGCGGTAGAAAGAAGTGAATAAGCAGATCGTAAATTGTGTTCACTTGTTTACTTCCGGGCACGAGTGGTTAGCACGCAGACTTCACAGCTAGGAGACCAGGGTTCAATTCCACCCTCGGCCATCTCTGTGTGGAGTTGGCATGTGTGTGTGGGTTTTCTCCGGGTACTCCGGTTTCCTCCCACATTCCAAAAACATGCTAGGTTAATTGGCGACACCAAATTGTCCATAGGTATGAATGTGAGTGTGAATGGTTGTTTGTCTATATGTGCCCTGTGATTGGCTGGCCACCAGTCCAAGGGTGTACCCCGCCTATTGAAGACAGCTGGGATAGGCTCCAGCACCCTCGTGACCCTTGTAAGGATAAGCGGTAGAAAATGAATGAATGAATGGTATCTCCCACTCCCGTCTATTTAGTTCAGGTGTGTGATCCTTCCGTTTGATTTGTCCAGTTGCTGTTATCCCGCTGCCGCAAAGTAAATTATTAATAAATAAAATAAAATTTTTATCTGCATTTTGGTCTTTATCTCTACATCTTGGGGTCGCAACCGTGACAACATCTGCTCATTAACCGCCACAGGTGAGATCGCCACCTCAGAACATGGTACACTCTGACTCAAAAATAGTCTACAACAATAAATGGAGTCCCTTAGCAACAGCGTGTCAACAGGCTAAGTCAATTGATGCCAAAGTGTTTGATTGCTCACCCGGCAAACTCGTTGCTGTTTGACTTTTCTGGCATCATTTACTCACTTTTGCCTTGGCTGTCACTTTGCCTCTTGGCAGCCGCGAGCTAGCTGGAGTTATCCACCAAGCTTCTGGTCTTTAGTGACATTTTGTCTTTAAAAAAAAAAAAAAAGAAGAAGTACTGGGGTTAATTTGGAGCTTGTTTTTAGCCAACTGGAAACTGTCACACACTTGGACATAGCGAACATAGAACATAGTGGATGTATCAGCAACACATTGGTGATAAAGGCTGCACACAGTCTCCTTATTATAAGGCATAAAACCTCCTTATGGTGTCATATCAGTGCCAAAATCCACATGCATAAAGACCATAGTCCATGTGCGTAAACACCACTCTTCTACGCTCACTTCCTGTGATGAGTTTTGACCCCCAGTTTTGACTGAATAGACGGCCCTGCAACCCTATTACTCTGCACTAACTCAAAACAGTAAATAAACATGATATGGAACTAAAAAATTACATTTCATAGGTCATATTATGAAACAGGAAGCATCTAATTAAGACAATTAATTAATAAAAGTTAAGCCCAAAACATGGCACATTGAAAGGTGGAACAAAGTCTTATTATCTGGCCCCTTCCGATGTTACTTCAATTGAATAATAAAGTAACCAGGAAGTGTTCCCAAAATGGACACTTTTACCACATAAAAAGGGTTTCCAAGCTGTGGCCCCCTCCCTAGTCATGACTCCCGCTGGACTGCATTGTATCTGTTTCGGTAAAAAGATGTTTTCATCTTCCTGCTGATGAATGCAAGTCATTACTTTCTCATTGCGAGCATCCAATGAAAGCAATACAACACACACACACAAATAAACAAGCCCAGGGAAGCAATATTGCTAATAAGATGGCTGACTTTTTTAGCAATTCCGAGAACTCAGGTAAGAACAATTAAACTTCCTCCTGTGCTCTTAATGGCTGCACTTTCTTTTGTAATTAAACATGTTTATGTGTTTTCTTCCCAAACGCTTTGCCTGGAAGCAAGAACATCCCTCACAGCTACATTGTGTGCGTGAGGACAGCATCTTAAACGTACACGTATTGAGACAAAGGTCTCCATGGAAACGGCCTCAGTGACTCCTTGAAGCAAAGCGGACAAAGCTAACCGGCGTAATTGGAGCGATTGTTCCCAGAGTAGAGAAGGGCATTTTTGAAGTTCCCTGTTGACTGGTGTCACTCTTGTTGTGTTGCTAATTAGCGCTTTAGCACAAAAGGCGGCCTCTGCCGCTCTTTCAGACGGGAAGAACAAGGCGGAAATGTGCTGAGGGACGCGAGAAGACGAGCAAGATAAGAGCACAAACGGTTTTATTCTGTGTTTTATCCTTCTCAAAACCTGCATTCTGTGGCATGGCCAGCAGGGGGCAAAGTTGCTCTCATTGTTATGGGCTTGCTCAGTAATGCAAGCCCCATAGACTGCTGCTTAGCAGCTGTCTATGGGGCTTGCACTACTGAGCAAGCCCATATTGTTATTCCTTGTGATGTTTGGCTATTATTATGGGCTTGCTCAGTGATGAGGACCGTTAGCATATTAACATTTAAGCTAATTTACTCATGTCTAAAGGCATATACACACATGACATGATATAGGGGTGTTATAGGACAACCTTGGCGCTATCTAACCTTGAGGCTGTCTTGCTAGGTGCTAGCATGATGACTGTTAGCATTTTAGCATTTTATCTAATTTACTCGTGTCTAAAGGCAAATACACACGTGGCATGTTGTGGGGACACTATGGGACTGCCCCAAACTTTTCGGGACCTGAGGCTGTCTTGCTAGGTGCTAGCATGGTAGCCGTTAGCATGTTAGCATTTAAGCTAATTTACGAATGTCTAAAGGCATATACACACATGACATGATATAGGGGTGTTATAGGACAACCTTGGCGCTATCTAACCTTGAGGCTGTCTTGCTAGGTGCTAGCATGATGACTGTTAGCATTTTAGCATTTTATCTAATTTACTCATGTCTAAAGGCAAATACACACGTGGTATGATGTGGGGACACTATGGGACTGCCCCAAACTTTTCGGGACCTGAGGCTGTCTTGCAAGGTGCTAGCATGGTAGCCGTTAGCATGTTAGCATTTAAGCTAATTTACGAATGTCTAAAGGCAAATAGACACATGGCATGATGAGGGAACACTATGGGACTGCATCAACCTTTCGGTACTTGAGGCGTTCTTGCTAGGTGCTAGCACGGTAGCCGTTGGCACACCGGGCCCGAGGTTCACAGCGCAGGTGGCAAGCCCATCAAAATTTCCGCGGGAATTTTCTAGTTATATCTTAATCTTCCCATTTTTGTGCGCGTAATGCGGCCAAAAACCACAAGTAGGACCCACACACATGTTACACCGCCGGAATCCTGACGCTCAGGACTACAGCGGTATTTATTTTTTTGGAACGTTTTGTGTAACCATGGCGACGCTATTCACCAAAACGTTCAAAAATGGGCCACTAGATTAGATACACCTGTTCTATATTTAGAACAGCCACATTCCAGGGAAAACGAGAATTTACAGACTTTTCACAGCCTTGTAGCTCAGCCATACGGCCACGTAGAAACATGATTAACGGCTCATTTTTTAGATAAACTTCTCAACTCTCCCTGTGGCTAAATGCTAATTGCTAGCATGTTAGCATTTAAGCTAATTTACTCATGTCTAAAGGCAAATAGACACATGGCATGATGTGGGGACACTATGGGACTGCATCAACATTTTTGGTACTTGAGGCTGTCTTGCTAGGTGCTAGCACGGTAGCCGTTGGCGCACCGGGCCCGAGGTTCACAGCACAGGTGGCAAGCTCATCAAAATTTCCGCGGGAATTTTCTAGTTTGTAATGTTCTCCACCATTCGATGAGCAGCTGTTGGACTTTTGTTTCAAATCCACAAGTTGGCACAAACTAGCAGCTTTTAGTTTGATTTTTTTTCTAAAAATGTCCACTTGACCTGTTCTTTATATTATATATCATATCATATATATCAAATGCTGATTTTTTGTGTCATTTTAGCGCAACGAGGCAGCAGATTAGCGCCTGCGGTCGGATGTTTACCGAACCGGGCGTTGGCGCTCACCACGCCAGCCAACGGCAGTGTCCTCTCGCCGTCTGGGTAATTAGGCCCTGATTGCGGGAGCGGTGTCACCCACCGCGGAGCCAGCAGCACCCAAACACGCAACAATAAGAGCAGGTGGTTTATTGTTCGCGGCGACAAAACGACAGCTTGCAGCAACATGCATCATTCTCCGTCACGGCCAAGCGCGAACAGCGACAACACGTTTATTTTCTGTCACTTGGCCAATACTCGTAAAGTTAATGGACTTGCAAAGAGCTAATCACAGCCTGTGCCGTTTTAGCGTGTTAGCGAGTGATCCAAGAGCGCAATGGAGCCAACATGGCAGCCATTAGCGTGGCAGACGATGTCATCCTGGCACTTCCTGACACATATTATTCGCTCGGAATACACTTTTTACATTTAGACACAAAGCTCAAAATGAAAAGCATCACATCCTCCCAATTTATATTAATCGTGACTCCTCTGCTCCTACAAAGCGAATGTTATAATCACGATGCTAAACTGTCATCTCCCAGTCGGAGTTTCGCACCTTTGAGGGCCAATTTCGACAGTTTAACACTTGCTGCTGAGAGAACGCCAAAATCAAAGCAAGCTTTGACAGCGTCCGTCAAAAAAAGTTAGAGTGGAGCGATACTACTCACCATGAAACCACCAATCAATTTCCTGCTTGAATTCTAATTGCCATTGAAACACTACTGGCCATGGATCTTAGAGCAGGGGTCTCGAACTCAACTTCGGAGGGTGGGCCGCAACTGGGAGGTCTTCCGGGTCCCCAGCATGATTTGTGGCACTTTTTTTTTGTAAAATGGAGTGAAAGTCACATTCATTCATTCATTCATTTTCTACCGCTTATCCTCACGAGGGTTGCGGGGGTGCTGGAGCCTATCCCAGCTGTCTTGGGATGAGAGGCGGGGTACACCCTGGACTGGTGGCCAGCCAATCACAGGGCACATATAGACAAACAACCATTCACACTCACATTCATACCTATGGACAATTTGGAGTTGCCAATTAACCTAGCATGTTTTTGGAAACCGGAGTACCCGGAGAAAATTCACGCATGAGAACATGCAAATTCCACACAGAGATGGCTGAGGGTGGAATCAAACTTGGGTCTCCTAGCTGTGAGGTCTGCGCGCTAACCACTCACCCGCCGTGCTGCCTCAATGTGATGTGAACAATGAAAAATAGGAGTGTGAAGGTGACTATAGGGGTGTTATTTCATTAGGGGCTCTAATTATGTTAAAAACGTATTCACAAAGAACATCATAAATAATATTCTATTAATTAACATTGCATTCATTTATCACAGTCAGGTGTAGTAGTTTTTGCTTTTCTTTACCTATTTTTACCTATTTTGCACGTTTGATTTTAGGTTGTGCCTACGTGCCTACCACTCGTCCACCATGCAGCCTTAGATAAAAACATAAGTAATTCACCTCCAAAAACATCCAGCAAGGTAATATTGTTTTATATCCATGCTGTGAGCGTACTACAGGTATACATTCATGACAACATGTAATACGTCCAGTATTTTGTTCCTTTGAAGCATTAGCGGAACTTCTTTTCTGGGTGAATTGATTTCACCAGCCAATCACAGGGCACATATAGACAAACAACCATTCACACTCACATTCATACCTATGGACAATTTGGAGTCGCTAATTAACCTAGCATGTTTTTGGAATGTGGGAGGAAACCGGAGTACCCGGAGAAAACTCCACACAGAAGTTGGCTGAGAGTGGAATTGAACAGCTGTGAGGTCTGCACGGTCTTCACGTATGCATGAAGCGCACCTAGCATGCACGAGTTGCATGTTTGCAAGGCTGACAGTAATGGTGAAAAACATTGCAAATATTATTATTTTGTACTTTAGAACAATCTTCAGTGTTTTTATTTCATGTTTGACTGCGTGACAGTACCACCCCGAGAGCGGCACCGTGTCGTCGCGGTTGTGGAGCAGAAGGCCATAAAAATCTTTCTTTCCATTCTAATTTGCCACGGGTCGTCTCAGCAGGTCTGCCGTATAAACTCGCGGCCCCGCTAGCGAGTCGTGCGAGGTCAGCGCCGCGTTTAATGACCTCTCGGCACGGCGGGAGACGTCGGCGCGGTGTGAAAGCAGCAGCCGCGCCTTAGCCTCCTCGCCGTTTGACAGACCGCAAACTGCGAGCGTTCTCTGCGGAGTCGAAACATCAAAACATGCAACAGAAAAAGTTGGGGATTTTACTGAGATGTTAGCATGCCTGAATTCATCTTGAAACTTCATACTGCCGCCGCGGTTGTTACACTATTGTGTGCAACACTGACAGTGTATGCTAAAGTACATGTGTACTACTTATTAAATTGTTTCACGCTTGTAGTCGTAATACTGGTATCACTAGTACTAAAGAAATAATACAATACCCATCTCCGGTGTGAAATAAAAACACCATAATTGCTTATTTCATGCTAAAAAAAATGTTTTTTTACGCAGGCATACAAAACTGAGGACTGTAAAACAGGCTAATAATGGACAATTTTCATGAAAATGTTATTTGAACAATTTCTTCAAGAATATATGCTTCTTTGAAAAAAACAACACAAAGCAGCTTCCTGTTTCCTGTTTACATTTAAAGCATTCATTCATTCATTCATTTTCGACCGCTTTTCCTCACGAGGGTCGCGGGGGGTGGCCAGCCAATCACAGGGCACATATAGACAAACAACCATTCACACTCACATTCATACCTATGGACAATTTGGAGTCGCCAATTAACCTAGCATGTTTTTGGAATGTGGGAGGAATCTGGAATTGAACTTGGGTCTCCTAGTTGTGAGGCCTGCGTGCTAACCACTCATGCAGCCCTAAAATAATATTCATTCATTCATTCATTTTCTACCGCTTATCCTCACGAGGGTCGCGAGGGGCACTGGAGCCTATCCCAGCTGTCTTCGGGCGAGAGGCAGGGTACACCCTGGACTGGTGGCCAGCCAATCACAGGGCACATATAGACAAACAACCATTCACACTCACATTCATACCTATAGACAAGTGTTTAGGGTTTTTTTTAAATGTATTTCAGCATGTATATTTTATTTTTATTGTATTGTTGTGACTTTATTCTTGTAATATTACATTTGTAATATTGAATATTACATTTTCTGCTGTGTTTTTTTCTGTTTCTTGTTCAATGATGGCCAGCCAATCACAGGGCACATATAGACACACAACCATTCACACTCACATCGGAGTCGCCAATTAACGTAGCATGTTTTTGGAATGTGGGAGGAAACATGAGTACCCGGCGAAAACCCACGCATGCACGGGGAGAACATACAAACTCCACACAGAGATGGCCGAGCAGGGAATCAAACCTGTGTCTCCTAGCTTGTGTGGTAATTTGATTCATTCATTTTCTACTGCTTATCCTCACAAGGGTTGCGGGGGTGCTGGAGCCTATCCCAGCTGTCTTCGGGCAAGAGGTGGGGTACACCCTGGAC
The DNA here is from genome assembly GCF_030265055.1 of Doryrhamphus excisus. Lineage (NCBI taxonomy): Eukaryota > Metazoa > Chordata > Actinopteri > Syngnathiformes > Syngnathidae > Doryrhamphus > Doryrhamphus excisus. The sequence continues at coordinate 17,912,706 of NC_080466.1, read as the reverse complement.
TGGTGGCCAGCCAATCACAGGGCACATATAGACAAACAACCATTCACACTCACATTCATACCTATGGACAATTTGGAGTTGCCAATGCGCGCTAACCACTAGACCGCCGTGCCGCCCACATTTAAAGCATTTTTTGTCCCTTATTACCCTGAAAATTGTCCCTTATAACCCTGTTTTACGGTACATCAGATATTGTACATTTGTACCGTATGAGCAAATAGTGAATAAGCCAATGACGTGCACACGCAGTTTTTATTCGACTGGCAACGCTAAGAGTTGATCGTTGACAAGAGCGACTTTATTTGTCACTTTGCTGTCTTATTTTATTATTTCTCTTGCCACAGGACTAATGAGGCTGGAAATAGCATTACCTTTTTAATGAGAAAAACACCCTTTCATGTGGCATCTAACCCGTCTGCATGTGATTTACGAGGCTCGGGGTAAATGTTTCATTTAAATTGACAAACCCTGAAAAAAAAAAAAACAAGACCAGTGACAGCTATGTTGCTGAACCGATTTGCTGTCACGCCGCTTGTTAACGGTCTAAATTTCACCGCTGACAACATCCCCCTGAAATAATTGGATGAGCTCACGACCACACCCCCACCTCTAACTTTACAACACGTCACATTTGATAAAGACTTCTGGCATCAAACCATCTTGAGGTGCAGTAGACCTCCACACCATTAGGAAAACACAGGCAATTAGCTGGGGCATCAGAATTTCCAGGGCCCCCTAAACGCCTCATAAAAACTGATTATTGATTGTTTTTCTTCAATTTAAAGTACATACTAATGTTTTAGTCTTAATTCACGTGTTGAACGCCAAAATGCGTAATCTTTTATCAGTGTTTCGACCACTACCCTCTTATGCAATGGACTATTGCAGGGGTCTTGTATTTACATCAGGTAAAGTCCGCTAATGCATTTTTTGCTGTTAGCACATTTAAGTCGAATTAGCAAACACTGTGCACACTCCCGGCTGTTAACCAGTTTTAACTGTAATCTTAACGGTCAGAAACTGGAAACCGGAGTAACCGGAGAAAACGCACGCATGCACGGGGAGAACATGCAAATTCCACACAGAAATGGGGTGGAATTGAACTCGGGTCTCCTAGGTGTGAGGCCTGCGTGCTAACCACTCATACAGCCCCAAAATAATATTTATTCATTTTCTACCGCTTATCCTCAAGAGGGTCACTAGGGGTGCTGGAGCCTATCCCAGCTGTTTTCGGGCAAGAGGCGAGGTATACCCTGGACTGGTGGCCAGCCAATCACAGGGCACATATAGTAGACAAACAACCATTCACACTCACATTCATACCTATGGACAATTTGGAGTCGCCAATTAACCTAGCTTGTTTTTGGAATGTGGGAGGAAACCGGAGTACCCGGAGAAAACCCACGCATGCACGGGGAGAACATGCAAACTCCACACAGAGATGGCAGAGGGTGGAATTGAACTCGGGTCTCCTAGGTGTGACATGCAGCCCCAAAATAATATTGATTCATTTTCTATCGCTTATCCTTACGAACCTAGCATGTTTTTGGAATGTGGGAGGAAACCGCAGTACCCGAAGAAAAACCACGCATGCACTGGGAGAACATGCAAACTCCACACAGAGATGGCCAAGGGTGGAATTGAACCCTAGTCTCCTAGTTGTGAGGTCTGCACACTAACCACTCGACTGCCGTGCTGCCCTCAGTGTTGGGCATGTTACTTTAAAAAAGTAATTAGTTATAGTTACTAGTTACTTCTCCAAAAAAGTAACTGAGTTATTGAGTTAACTGAGTTAACTGAGTTAGTTATTCTGCTACAAAAGTAACTACTGCATTACTTTTGAAGAGTGGAGTGAGAATTCCAATGACTGAATAATAAATTGCAGACTATGGTTAAACACTTATGTGAGATTCAGAACTGTTTGTGTGTGTGTGTGTGTGTGTTTGTTGTGAGTCACGATCAACAACTGGAACAATCCCGTTTCGGAGAAACATACTTTTGTTGTGTTGTCTTCCCATCTCAACATGTCACACTTACTTGTGTAATCAAAGAAACATTGCCAGTATGTCTCTCTCTTTCGCTTCTGTCTTTCCTGTTTTCCACTGTGTTTCTCTAATTGGTCTTCAGCGTCTGCCCACCAGCTGTCAGCAGAGGGCCCCATCCCGGCGCTCCGAGCCATCCAATTACTGTCCAGGCAGCCCGGCGCCGCCAGGACCCATGCAGACAACCAGCGCCTCCCCGAGGGTTCTCCAGCACCCACTCCGGTGACGGAGAGGCCAGTTGAGGTCAAGCGGCCGGGGCAGCTCTCCACCGCCTTCGCCTTAATGGAGCTGACAAACAGGAACACGGTGCAGGGATGGGGGTGGGGGGGGTAGTAGGAAAAAGAAATGTGAGGTGAGAGAGGGCTGCTAGACAGAGGCAGACATCAGTGAACAAAATGTGAGTGGCGGTTAATAAAGATGATTAAATGTGCGGCACGTCTGCCGCCACAGAATGTGAGGATGGCGGCGTTCAGTCCGAACACGAAGAAACCAGAGATGAAGAGGTGGTTGAAGAGGGTGGTTGTTTTTTTTTGGGGGGGGGGTGTCCACTGTAGTTAAAGGCCACCACTTCATCGAGAACAGCTTTGTAAAGCCTCTATTGCAACCGGACATACCATTTTTTTTTGGGACGGGGGATTTTTGGCATTTCTCAAATTGCTGCATTTGTTCTGTTCACGGAGTACGTAATTGCGGTGACCATTTATTATTGTATGAAACATCGGCACATGCGTTGGCCACACTTATTGCGCTAATTGTTGGGCGGGGGGGGGGGGGGGCGCACCACACATATTGGAGTCCGTAAATTTTGACCAGCAAAACGTACAAAACGAAACACATTGTGTGTGTAGCTTGCTAATATCTCGTATTTGGTCACTAGGCGCCATTAATATTAGCTTACATTAGATTACCTTAACACTGCATGAAGTCAGCCATGGCATGTCCCAATGCGAGTACATCCATCTAAATGGGTGTATCTGCACTCTGAGGTGGGCGTGGTTTAACCTGAAATGGGTTGGTCTTTCATTTGTACATTTTTGTCACACCACTCCAGGGCAGCTGTAGCTACAGATGTAGAGTACTTCCACCAGTGTGTGAGGAGTGAATAAATAATTGTTTTCATTTATTGTGAAGTGCTTTGGGTGCATTGGAAAGTGCTACAAAAAATTAATCAAAGCGCTTTGTCACTGTTGAACATTTACCTACTGATGACGCGGCATCACTGGGGGCTCAGTATTTTGCCCATATTTGGACATGGTCACATGGGTGGAGGATCGATCTCCTCCATGACTGTGGAGTAAAATAATACATTTAAACTAACTGTGGATCACAGCTTCAGGTCTCATCTCTAATACTGTTTATCATAATTAACACGGACAAGTGGTTAGAAGACCCGAGTTCAATTCCACCCTCAGCCATCTCTGTGTGGAGTTTGCATGTTCTCCCCGTGCATGCGTGGGTTTTCTCCGGGTACTCCGGTTTCCTCCCACATTCCAAAAACATGCTAAGTTAATTAGCGACTCCAAATTGTCCATAGGTATGAATGTGAGTGTGAATGGTTGTTTGTCTATTATATGTGCCCTGTGATTGGCAGGCAACGAGTTCAGGGTGTACCCCGCCTCCTGCCCGAAGATAGCTGGGATAGGCTCCAGCACCCCCGCGAACCTCATGAGGATAAGCGGTAGAAAATGAATAAATTCATGAATAATTAACACTGAAATGTGTTGGTGTGTTCCCAGTAGATTATCAAGCGCTAACCTTGCGATCTTACTGGAACGATAGAAAGATCTTCTGCAGGTTGTGACTTTAATTCCATGATCTTTCAGAAACCAGGGAGTAAAAGTTTAAATTGGCCATTTGGTCGCTTCAAATGTGTTCCTTGACCTGCTGTCTATGAAGCAATGTGCTAAAAAATAAAGTCAAAGTTATCATAAAACATCACATGGAGCGGCAGCTTGACGCAACGATTGTCAGAACATTCTGTGTGATCTCGACTGACAAACTTCCACATGTGCAAGCTGTGCTCGCGTCGCCTCAGCGGAGCCGCTTCACTTTTACTCCGCGACGACATTTAATTGGGACCGCCGAGGCTTCTCATCCGAGCCGGGATCTATGTTTTTAATCCAAAGAGCCCAGGATGTGTAAAGCACCGAATATGTATGGAAGGAAACGATGCGTTCTCCATGTAGGAATGATCTCGACGTTGTGATATGCTAACGAGGGGATTGATCCCTAAGAGGGAATATTGGGAGCCATAGATAGAACCACGTATTTGCTCAAGCAGAGGATTTAATAAGAGAAAGAAATAATCATATATGAATGCCCTATATCAGGGGTCTCAAACACGCGGCCCGCAGGCCAAATGCGGCCCGCAGGACACTAGTTTGAGGCCCCCGCCTTGATATGAAAGTTTAATGTTAGTGCGGCCCGCTCAAGTTTGATATGGATGCTGTATGGTATCATGTACCCAGAAAAAAATATTACGTTTGATTAATGTTCATGTTAAAGGTTAAATAACTGTTAATAGTTATCCTCCCTATCCGTGTGGAAGTAGTAAGTTTTTGGCTATTTAAGTTTAAAGGAAATAACTTGGAGGCTACCGTTTAGGTCCCTAGCTCTCTAGTTTGCGAGTTAGCATGTGTCTCAAGACCCTGCAGTTGCGCAATATGTTGTAAATAAAAAGAGTATAAATGTGACTATAGTCGTGTTTTGTCATGTCTACAGGGCTCTAATAATGCTTTGTTCATTTTAATCTGAAAAAAATAATTAGTCTACCCACCAACTATATGTGGTTTCTTAAGTTTTTATTATTTGCCGTTTTATTGTTATTATTATATTTATTTATTCATTACTGATTGATTGATTTTCTTTATTCTTGATTTGTTTATTTATTTTTCATCTTATTTTGTGTAGAAAAATAAAAAGTACGATATTTGAAAACAGTGGAATGTTTTATCAGAGCTTTTCTTGTAGAAAATCGAAACCAAAGCAAAGTTTATTCATTTTTCAGTTTTTAATAAATGCATTTTTTTTTTTTTGAAAACCTGATGCAGCCCAGTCTCGCCCAGACCCTAGCTCCAGTGGCCCTCAAGTAAATTGAATTTGAGACCCGTGCTCTATATGGTACATTACAATATAGAAATAGAAATCAGTAAAGAAACTCCATCAGTAGGGAATGACAGTAAATTATTGACTTCATTGGTGGCTCCATGTGTTAGGGACCCCAGCTGTCGGTTTCCTGTCCGCACTCTTCCTCCAAAGAATCAATGGGTCGCTCATTCTTTTATTCCAACCGCTGTGAAATACTATCAAGGACAGTTTCCAATCAAATTCAAACAGGAGCTTTAGGAAACAAAGGTTTCACATTCGTAATTTATTGTCCCTGATTTCTTGAAAAAGTATGAAACAATCAAACGATGGCCCCCCTTGTTCAGCATCTGACCCTTGAGGCTGTCCAGCTATCATCTGCGCTTTACTCTCGTTGCCGTCAGGCTCTTATCTACTGCTCGTGTTGCCTGTTAATTGCCTTTCCTCTCATTAACAATTGAACAAAGGCTGACCGGACATTGCACTCTGCAAATTGTGCACTTTTTGTTTTGGTTATTTGGTGTCTCGAAGTGGTTCTCAATTCTCGCAATTACCGCTTTGACTCCAGAGTTAGTAGTGTGTAGCATCATCTGCATTTTTGTGAAACCGGAAAAAACTTCCATAATGTCAAATGGAGAACCATTTGGGTTTGACAAGGGTTTTCAGGAAAATGATGCATCTAATGTCCTCTAATGGATTGGTACCTAATCCTGACAACTATATGTTTCTGTCTGTAGAGGGTTGCCATCCTACACACGAAATGCTGTTGGCTTCATGTTGGATGCTTATGCAAGCTATGGATTTTGGAGACGATCAAAGCCACTAGACTGGAGTCGTGTATACATTCATTCATTTTCTACCACTTATCCTCACAAGGGTTGCAGGGGTGCTGGAGCCTATCCCAGCTGTCTTTGGGCGAGAGGCGGGGTACACCCTGGACTTGTGGCCAGCCAATCACAGGGCACATATAGACAAACAACCATTCACACTCACATTCATACCTATGGACAATTTGGAGTCGCCAATTAACCTAGCATGTTTTTGGAATGTGGGAGGAAACCGGAGTACCCGGAGAAATGGTATTGCTAACACAATATTTATTAATTCATTCATTTTCTACTGCTTATCCTCACAAGGTTCGCTGTTTACCACCTTCAAACATGATTAGAGCCCTCTAGACATGAAATAACACCCCTATATTTATATTCATTCATTCATTTTCTACCGCTTACGCTCACAAGGGTCATGGGGGGTGCTGGAGCCTATCCCATGTCTTCGGGCGAGAGGCGGGGTACACCCTGGACTGGTCACCAGCCAATCACAGGGCACATATAGACAAACAACCATTCACACTCACATTCATACCTATGGACAATTTGGAGTCGCCAATTAACCTAGCATGTTTTTGGAATGTGGGAGGAAACCGGAGTACTTGGAGAAAACCCTCGCATGTACGGGGAGAACATGCAAACTCCACACAGAATTGAACCCTTGTCTCCTGGCTGTGAGCTCTGCGCGCTAACCACTCGACCGCTGTGCCGCCCTTGTGACATGTTATGATTTATAAAGACAGGTAAACTTTGTCGCTAAACTCTGACCAACTACAAAATCCCGATTCAGCATCACTCATCCGTCTGATACGTCTGGCTAAAGTTTTAGAACGATCAGATGAAGCCCCGAGGAGGAGCTGTTTAAAGACTGAGCCCTGGAAATCATCAATCCGTCAATTTCACCCTTTTCAAAACAACATTTGTAATTGAATTATTTTCAATTATAGTCAACAAACACTGAGGCCCAACAGCAACTCTGAACTGAGTCCTAAGTGTTGGGTTGTGTTGTTTTAATTGAGTTTTTTGTTCAGTCCTGCCGATACAAAGAGAAGTTCAACATAAGATACTGCATTTTAAACAGTTCTGCCCATAGAGGTTTAACCCGCCATTCAATTGCGTTGACATTGGTCGTGTTATTACAGCCTTTGTACTTACTAATTGGGTTGGTACCACTGTGTAGGGGCCCGGTCATCCTCCACTTCTTAAAATCAGAGGCTCTATTGCACTTTCTAATATTGAAAGTTCATCACTGGAGTTCCATCACCCCTATAGGAACCACAGGATGACTCCTAGTTTGGGGGCATTGGATTTAAAACAAGTGGGCTCCCCTGCCGAGTTCATTACAAATTAAATCTCTTCCCAATCTTTCTCCCCGGCTTCTTATCTCATCACTATCAGTGCCCGAACATCGACTCGGTGCCACTAAAGTAAATGTTCCCTTCTTTCACACTAATTTCTCCCCACCCGACCCCAATCTTTTCTTCCTGGTGACCCCGCTGCATCAATAATTCAGCATCCCTAGCGGAGACGACTGCCTGTTGGACTCATTAACCCGCAGAGAGAAAAACTGACATAGCAGAGGTGTTAGGACAATGCAAGGGGAGTTAAAAGAGAAATCAATTCAAATTTGGAATTGCACTAAATAGAGAAGAAAAGAAAATTCAGTGGAATGAAATAAACAACAAAACATACCAGAAGACTGAACAGCTGGGTAGAAATGGACAAAATGGAGAATCAGTCTGGACCAAAAAAAAAAACAGAGGATGGCCTAATGGACAACGATGACACACCAGCTGGGAAACATGAAGAGGAGAGCCAGGAGCAAACGACAATTATCTGCTAATTGCAAAGCGCTGCGTACGTACAACTGGTACAACTGGTACAACTGGTACAACTGGGATATCAACCGCTTACTACTTGTAAGAGTCTTCAGACTTGTTTTGTGATTAGCTTGTGACGTATTCTACAAAAATGACACAGAACACACACAAAAAATGCAAATGCACCCCCCCCCCCAAAAAAACAACCTGCGCATCTTAAAGTATATGGTCTTTGATGGTTTTCCTGCATCTTGTCCTTAGGGTTAGGGTTAGACAATTATTACCAAAATGATCTGTATTCGTATCCGTACTCGGACTGAAGTCCACAAACATAGGACCCTAAACCCTTGACAGACATTTGGCTGGTCAGGACACTGCAGGGGCTCCAGTAGTGGACTGGTAATGCCCTTTCAGGTGGTCTGACACCGGTCTCTCAAAGAATTCTATGACCACCGATCTGTAGCCATTCAATCCTGTGATGAATGGTTATGGAGGGGATCGGGACAAGAGGGTACTTTAGAGGGCAAGAGGGCATCTTACAGTATATGGTCTTTGATGGTTTTCCTGCATCTTGTCCTTAGGGTTAGGGTTAGGGTTAGACAATTATTACCAAAATGATCTGTATTCGTATCCGTACTCGGACTGAAGTCCACAAACAGAGGACCCTAAACCCTTGACACACATTTGGCTGGTCAGGAAACTGCAGGGGCTCCAGTAGTGGACTGGTAATCCCCTTGCAGGTGGTCTGACACCGGTCTCTCAAAGAAGTCTATGACCACCGATCTGTAGCCATTCAATCCTGTGATGAATGGTTTTGGGGGGGATCGGGACAAGAGGGTACTTTGCACCGCCCCAGTGATCTGTTGAAGATGTGAGTGAAGATGAGTGTCAGCTGTTCCACAAATGGATTTCAAGCAGGAAGGTGATACGCCGTCAGGTCTTGGGGCTTTTGTTTTCAGCTGCTGAAACAGCAGACAGACATCCTTTTCACACAGATCCTCGGTGCAGTGTTGTGGGGGAGGGGTCAGGGGTGCAGGTAGGTGGAGATTGGAGCTGTGAGTAGAACTCTGCACTAGAACTCATTCAGGTTGTCGGCCAGCGTTTTGTTCCTCTGGAGTTGGTAATAGTTTTCAAACCTTTCCACACAGCTGCAGATTCATTTCCTGAGAATATTGACTTTTTCAGAGTAGTTTTTCTTTGCAGCTCTGATCCTGATATTCTTGGCAAAGCAGCCGAAGTAAGCAAACAAAAAGAAACACAGTCATTGACTGATGCACGATCGTGCCTGCTGTCTTGAAAACAAATGCACCATTTTTGAAACAGATTTATAATGGTAATGGTAATGGTTTTATTTCATTTGAACATACATCAAATTACAATTGAGTGCATCCCATAATCAGTTCACAGTTCCACATGTCCAAAAGGAGTAGGAAGAAGCAAAGCTTATTAAATCCTACCCCTCCATCTGGTACTTTTACAATCACTAACTGTTACATTTGTTCACTTCCTGCTTTCCATAATACGGTTTAAGGTTTTTTTTTTGTTTGTTTGTTTTTTTAAATAATGTACCTCGTACCGAAGTACGATGTGATATGACTATTCAATGACATAATGGGTACCATAGTAACTGTCAACTCGTTTAAGATTGCAAGGTGCATACTGTTACCGTATTGAGAGGAGTGTCATATTGTAACAAGCTTGATGCTTGAATGTTGTGGCCAGTCAATGCAGGTTACCATTACTACTGTCTGTGTACTAAAAAAATAGCGGAGCTGAAGAAAACCCAATAAAGTGGAGGCATTGTGACAAATGCTGAGCCTTTTTCAACTTTGCACCGCCGAGCTCCTCTGTGGGGGCTGCTTGCTGAGTCTAGGTCTAGGTGTGTGACTGGCCAATCACAGAGTGTGAAGAGTGAATATATAATGAGCATTTTTTTTAAACAGAAATACAGATAATGACAGAATGTATGATAAACGAGTATCAGGCTCATCCCTCGAAACTACGGTAATCAATTTATGAAAAACGGCGATATAGTGAGGGAGTGATAATCGAACCACAATATTGTGAGGGACGATTGTATATACATAGTATAGTAACTCCATGTACGTATGTGTCGACTTTTCAGTATCCTACTCTTGAACTTGAACTTGAAAAAGTTTGTGTATATATTTATGTGTATAACCTTTTTGAGGCCGAGGGCTACTTTGTGAGCACGGATAGTATGAAGGGCTACATGACCTGTTTGCGGTGAACTTCCAAAATGACAAAACGATGTGAAGTGACTGCTCACATATTAATGTTAATTATTTTCCACAATAATGGTAACAAAAACATATTTTTTAACAAGAAACATTTATTTATGTGCTCACATATTTGAAAGTCAGAGGGAACACCTTTCTGTGATTTTTTTCACCTGCCTAGTGAAAAAAAGTCCTTTGTTTATCCAAAGCTACCTTTAACAAACGGGCCTTTTCCATCCTTAATGCGCTGCCGGGTGGGTAAGCTCGCATTGAAGCGTTCGTGACAAGTTTTGAAGTGTCTCTCCACGTATTGCAACAGTCGTCCCGCAAATAAGACACATACATTTTTCTTCAAAACACGTAAAGAAAATTTTTTCCTCCCAATCACTGTGGAAAATGTAAGTCCTTTTTCGCTTTTCTGACATATTTTTGGGGGCTAAACTGCACAAGTAAGCTAACTCCTCATCACCGCTGCACTGTATCAGAAAAGCGGTGAGCGGACGCGTGCGCACACATGAACTTTGACTTGAGGTAAGAGTTTGTTATAAAATATTTTTGTTTTAATTTTTGATGTTATAAGACGATTAAAAAAATACATTAATGTAAGCAATTCTAATTCAAAATTTAAAGCACAAAATAACAATGATAATTTGTGACCAGTGCTATTTTTAGGAGATGCCTCTCGGCCACCTTAAGTGGTCCACGCGCCCACGGGCACAGCTCCCTGCTCTGGAGTATAAGTCGCACAAGCCCAAAAATGCATAATTAGGTAGAAAAAAACATACATAAGTCACACTGGAGTATAACTCGCATTTTTTGCAGGTAATTTATTTTACAAACTACTTGACCAAAACAGACATTACGTCCTCTTGAAAGGCAAGTTCTAACAATAATAAAAGAATAGAGAACAGGCTGAATAGGTGTAAGATATGCTAACACAATTATTAAGTTATTCAGCTACACAAAAAATAAACATGAACAGAAAAGGTGTCCAGTGTTTACGTAACATACATTTTTAAGTCGCTCTGGAGTATAAGTCGCAGGAACAGCCAACCTATGAAAAAAAGTGCGACTTATAGTCCGGAAAATACGGTACTATATATATATGTGTGTATGTGTGTGTGACATACTATAACACTGTTACAAAAACACATAGAAGTGTATTGTAAAAATATGAATTTTGAGAAACCTGTCTCTCGGCATGTGCCATTACTTTCCGATGCGCTTAAGTATGATGGAGCCATACTACTTTACAGTTGATTGTTAAAACACCCCAGCTTGGGGGAGTTGGTGGGGGGGGGGGGGGGGGGGGCTTTGTTTGGTGGTTAGTTGCATTTGCAGGATTAATGTTTATCTCCAGTGCCCGGCGACACATGATGGAAACTTTCGCTTTCCCTGCCGCCTCACAAATCAGCGGCGAACTGTTAACGATCCAGTAGTGACTCGTGCTCGGGACTCTCGAGTGAAATAGTCAGCTTGATGAAAAACGAACACCGGAAGGATTCATCACACACACACACTCTTGCACACTTGCAATAGATTCCCACCAATCTGTATCCCACACACATACTAATAGAAGCACGCTGGACTTTTACATGACAGAGAGACTTGGCTGCCACTTTATGTTGCCTGCCAAGGCCTCCGGGCTGCAGATAATATAGGCTGGAGCTATATTAGCGTCCTATTAGGAGCCGATGGAGAGAATTCACCCAAGGGGAGGACGTGTGATTCCTCTCATTTATCGTCCTTTCAGAGTGAGAACACAGCATGTGACTTGGAAACAAGAACCAAAGTCACCAAAGTTTTAGGCCAACATTTGATGTAAAACAACTTTTGATATAAAAACACCAACTCATCCATGATCATTATTTTATAATGAGCAGTTTTTGTAGTATATGATGACTTCAGGGCTGCATGGTGGTCAAGTGGTTAGCACGCAGACCTCACAGCTAGGAGACGAAGGTTCAATCCCACCCTTGGCCATCTCTGTGTGGAGTTTGCATGTTCTCCCTGTGCATGCGTGGGTTTTCTCCGGGTACTCCGGTTTCCTCCCACATTCCAAAAACATGCTAGGTTAATTGGCGACTCCAAATTGTCCATAGGTATGAATGAGTGTGAATGGTTGTTTGTCTCTCGCCCGAAGACAGCTGGGATAGGCTCCAGCAACCCCGCAATCCTCGTGAGGATATGCGGTAGAAAATGATGACTTCAGTGTGCATGCATTCTTCTGAGCATATCCCTTTTGTGCAAGAGGCATGGTAGCAGGGTATACACCCTGGACTGGTTGTCAGCCTAGGTTACTTTGACTTCACTCCTCCACCAGATGTCACTAATGTTGCTTTCATTGAAGCACCAAAGGTTCGAATCTGTCCGGGATAATTTGAAGGAAAGCCTCAAAAGCTTCATGAGGCTTCAACTGCTCATCTCATCCAAAAACCCTGACCTAAACCAACCCAAACTCTGAAACCTAACACTAACGGTATTACTAACTCAACCAGATCCATAATAAATGGAACCAACAACCAAAAGACCAAAATAATCAACACTAAACCTAAACCATAATCCAACCCCAAACCTAAACCCAAACTCTGACTCTAATCCCAACTCTAGATACTAATCCTAACCCCTAAATTGAAACCTAACCCGAAACCTAAAGTTCACGCGTATTATTTTGCCATTTTTTACAACTTTTAACTCTTCGCCAACAGTCAGTGAAAAGAGTCCAGTTTCAAGAATGGCCGTTACCCTTCAGAGTGGTCCTGGTCTAGACCCGCCCTTGTCATCAACCCTGATCTTTAACAGGCTGTGATGCGACCCTTCTGCCCTTACTCATGCCTGCTCGCAGAACAAGATGCTGCCTTCAAGGTGTGTTTGTTTATTTATTCATCATGGAGTCGGCTGCCGACATTTACTCTAGTCAGCAGACTTTTGTGGTAGCACGCTGATGAATCCTGGGGAGGAGCTGGTCTCGTCCACTCAGCACTTTCTTAAGGAACGTGTGTGTAGTTTTAGAGGAGTTCGCACACACATATCATAGACTTTACATCTTTATGTAGCAGGACGTTTGTCTTGACTTAGCATGCTAATGCTAACTTGAGTAGGTATGGTTGTAATTGGTTGAAAATCTTGATTGGCTAATGTGTCGGTGTTAGCATCCATATAGAGAGTTGGAATGTAATAGCAAAATGGCAAAGCTGTTGTAGCATTGACTTAGCATGCTAATGCTAACTTGAGTAGGTATGGTTGTAATTGGTTAAAAATCTTGATTGGCTAATGTGTCGGTGTTAGCATTCATATAGAGAGTTGGAATATAATAGCAAAATGGCAAAGCTGTTGTAGCATTGACTTAGCATGCTAATGCTAACTTGAGTAGGTATGGTTGTAATTGGTTGAAAATCTTGATTGGCTAATGTGTCGGTGTTAGCATTCATATAGAGAGTTGGAATATAATAGCAAAATGGCAAAGCTGTTGTAGCATTGACTTAGCATGTTAATGCTAACTTGAGTAGGTATGGTTGTAATTGGTCGAAAATCTTGATTGGCTAATGTGTCGGTGTTAGCATCCATATAGAGAGTTGGAATATAATAGCAAAATAGCAAAGCTGTTGTAGCATTGACTTAGCATGCTAATGCTAACTTGAGTAGGTATGGTTGTAATTGGTTGAAAATCTTGATTGGCTAATGTGTCGGTGTTAGCATTCATATAGAGAGTTGAAATATAATAGCAAAATGGCAAAGCTGTTGTAGCATTGACTTAGCATGCTAATGCTAACTTGACTAGGTATGGTTGTAATTGGTTAAAAATCTTGATTGGCTAATGTGTCGGTGTTAGCATCCATATAGAGAGTTGGAATATAATAGCAAAATAGCAAAGCTGTTGTAGCATGTAGCAATTTGCTCCACGCAGTGTTTGACTCTGAGCAGTGACGCTATTACGAAAATCACATTCTCACCCCCACCCACCGCCCCCCCAGTAGTATAAAAAAGCGCACTTACGTTTCCTCTTTTCTGGCACTCTGTATGTTATTCTATTCATTCACTGCAATAGTACCCCATGGGGGTGGGGTGGATGCTGGTTCAAGAGGTAGAGCCATTCTGTGGAATTATTACACACTTAAACCCCCCTAACACCCACCCCACAATATCCTGCCCAAAGCACTGACTGGCGCCTTACACAGCGATGCCACCTGCTGGCCAAGTACCATATTGCCACACAATTTAGTTCTCTCTCTTACACACATACACACAAAGAAATGAAAGAGTTTTAAAAGTGTCATTAATAATTCAAAGAATCCAAATGATAGAAGTATAAATGAAGACAGAATCAAGTATTCTAATTGGAGCTGCTATTATTTCCAACGACTTTGTTTTGGATGACAGCAGGGGGGGGGGGGGGAGCCCTGAGAGCCAAATTCAATAATGCATGTGAATCTTTATTTATTAAGACATTTATTTTGTGCTCCGCCAGGTTTCATCCGCTCTTTTTTTTTTTTTTTTTTTTTTTACTGCCGAAGCGCCTGATTAATTGGCGTATAATCTCCCCTCATTAAAAAAAATGTCTCTGCCTTATTTGGATTGCTGGAAATTGAGGCTGAGGAAAGTTTGGGTGGAAGTTTGTCCACTGGCATTTGTTAAAAAGTGACGACATGCAGACAAACTTCTTAGACTTAGACTATGTAGAACTGTACAAATAACTACAAATTGGCATTTGAGATCACTACCCATTAGGCCGGCCCATCATAAATTTCAGCTATTTTTTACTGTTATTGTTGCTAAAAGACAAAACATTGAGAACAGCTCATTTCGTGGTGTACAGAAGGTAGGAAGTGATGATGTCATTTCTATAAAGACCAACAATCATCTTTCTGTGCAAATGACTTTCAATCACATTTGCTCAACAGTGCAGAAGGAGTCAGCCATCCGCTGTCAATGATTGCAAATAGAGTTGGCCTATTGGTACTTTCCAATGGCTGATTGCTTTGTTTTCCTTTCAGTCGGCGCCGCCCCCTCTGGGGATGCGAGGCGTTGACAAGCAGACGCCATAAAAGAGAGAATATGTGGGATGCATCCTGGGTGAACATCCTGCTTCATTAAGGGCCGGGCCATTGCAAGGACATAAAGTATTGATAGCCGCAACATCAAGTCACTATATGCCATCATTATGTGTGACCCTCGTTTGTGGCCCTTACCCAGACCTAACACCCAAACCGTAACACTAAGGGCGGGAGTGGGTCAAGAAGTAGAGCAGGTCTTCTAGAAAATAAGGAAGATTGAGTCGTATCTTCGGGCTGCACGGTGATTGAGTGGTTAGCGTGCAGACCTCACAGTTAGGAGACCAGGGTTCAATTCCACCCTTGGCCATCTCTGTGTGGAGTTTGCATGTTCTCCCCGTGTATGCATGGGTTTTCTCCGGGTACTCCGGTTTCCTCCCACTCTCCAAAAACATGCTAGGTTAATTAGCGACTCCAAATTGTCCATAGGTATGAATGTGAGTGTGAATGGTTGTTTGTCTATATGTGCCCTGTGATTGGTTGGCCACCAGTCCAGGGTGTACCCCGCCTCTCGCAAGAAGAAAGCTGGGATAGGCTCCAGCACCCCCGCAACCCTTGTGAGGATAAGAGAGAAAAAAGACTGGGTTCTAACACATCACCCTGTGGGATCCCACCTCAAAATTGTATTTTCATGTAAAAAATGATTCATATTTGAAGCAGCTGCCCATATGATGCAAGCTAAAACACAACAAACACAAACATATTGATTCCACCCACGGCCATCCCATCCCCGTGCATGCGTGGGTTTTCTCCGGGAAATCCGGTTTCCTCCCACATTCCAAAAACATGCTAGGTTAATTAGCGACTCCAAATTGTCCATAGGTATAAATGTGAGTGTGAATGGTTGTTTGTCTATATGTGCCCTGTGATTGGCTGGCCACCAGTCCAGGGTGTACCCCACCTCTCGCAAGAAGAAAGCTGGGATAGGCTCCAGCACAACCCACGACCCTCGTAAGGAAAAAGCGGTAGAAAATGAATGAATGAGTCGTATCTTGCTTCCTCCAGCCCAGTGCCCTGATGTGCCCCAGCATGGTGCACTGTATTCGGACACATGTTCCGAGCAGCTAATGTGCCATCACGGACATGGACTTGGTGTCTACGTTTTTTTTTCCTCCCGTATTGCGGTGCATCTGGTACAACTATCAAGTGAAATGTCTCCCTGAAAGTGAGCTCAGGGGAATTTACGACGTCGTTAAAGTCACAGTCAGGACATAAAAATAGTGCTTGATTTGCTCTGGTAATCTTGCCTAATTATCCTGATGTCATTTTTCAAGTCAAGGTGTTTTTCTTCCACAGCTGACAGGAAGAACAATGTAACACAATGAGCATGATGTGTTTTTACAACAACTTTATCGAAAAGGATGTACAACCCACACTGCAGCCGTTTAATTTAAACGGCATGAAGTGAACGTAAACATGCAATGTGCTCAACAAAAGATTTTTTTTTTCTTCAAAAGATAAAACAAAAAACAAGACTCGGATTGTCCTGGCTCACACTGGTTACCTCAGGTCAGTGTGAGGAACGAGGCGCTCGCTCGGTTTAAGGGGATCATCAAACAAGGTGGCGATGCGCTGCTTAGCTTAGCTTATTGAACGGGCTGCTGTTCGAACATTTCAGTCAGTGAGGCAACTTCATTGCTCTTTAGAAAAAAAAACACACAAAACTGATGTCATATCGCGGTTAGTGGTTTGATTTACTTTGTATAGAATACTAACAAACAAACGAGACCAAACTGCTGCTTGAAGATGGCTGGTGATTGTTTTCCAAGTGTTGCATTTAGATTCTGTGAATTCAGCCATTATGTTATATATATATATATATTTTTTTTTTAGCCCTCAACTATGAAATGAAGTTGGCTTAGTTGTGTTAAGGAAGTTGCCAGAAAATACTGCTGTTTAAAAGAGGAAGGAGCGCCCCCCAGTGGCCAACAGTCAAGATAAAACGTGTGCCCAGTCAAGTCACCTTCACTTTGTATGGATGTGAAACATTTAAACGGAACCGGTCGCTGCCGCTGTGACAACTGGAGGCGTCGTGGCCACATTCCCGCCTCCCTTCCCTCGGTGCCGCTGGCCGCCTCGACGCCGCCCGCTGCCTCCTGACTTGAGCTGCAGAGCAATCATGCACAGATAAGCACCAGATCAATAGCATCTTACTGTCTTTGCTCTGTGACGTTAGTGTGTGTGTATTCACTGTGAGCGCCGCCGCCGTGTTGGGACTGGGTGGCCGCCCCTCCTCGGGGTTCTTCTTGCTGGCCTGCATCTTGACCTGCTGCGACTTGGCCGCCTGGGTGTTGACTGACTGCAGGAGCTGCAAGCACATTTTGTTTTTTCACTTTTTTTGCCGTGTGACGGCGATGGTGCCGTGTTACCTTGGTGATGGCGCCCACAGCTTTGGTGCGTCCCTCCCTGAACACCAGCTTCTGGTCGCAGTGCAGATACTCGGGCGTCTTGATGAAGCGGAAGTGGACCGAGGCCTTGTCGCCCGTCCTCAGACAGTCTTTGTTCATGGTGAGGATGGTGGCTGTCTGACGGATGCTGCCGCAGTGGACTGATGAGCAGACGGAAGAGAGACATTTTAACCTCATGCTCAAGGTGCCCGACAATTTAGTTTCTCCCTTTCGCTATTCGATAACTCGGGCATGGACACTCACCCATGGCCTGGTAGCGCGGGGATATGGTGGTGGGGTGGTGGAGCACCAGGATCTCTGCTTCAAACTCCCAGGTGGCCTGCGGCGTCAGCTTCGGGGAGACCATCACCATCCCTTTCCTTATGGATGAGCGTTTGATCTGAAGAGAGACGGGAAACAAGAGGAATATTTGGGATGTGAGGGAACCAGAAAAAAAAAAAGTCCTGCTAGACAAGGGGTAGCAGTGCGTTATGCTAGCAGCCAGAACGAGGCAGCTAAGTGGCCCTGGAGCATGACAAGGTGGGAATGAGCCTCAAGCAGATGAAGGTGGAGAGCAAGCAGAACGCACCTGCACACATTTATAGGGCAGCTGCTTCCTACAGGAACCAAAGAAAAAGCTAACTATTCGGGCACACCGCTGAGAAAGGTTTCGGACAAAGTTAAATGCCCAAACGAGCAACGCAAGAATTCTCCCGCTGACCTTCTTGAGGGCAAACGATGCCGTCTGCCCGCCACGGACCTCCTTGACGGGCATCCTCTTGCGGTGGATGGACTTGACGGCGATGGGGATGAAGGTGCCCAGAGGATCCGGGCCCAGGAGCAGCGTGTCGTTCAGACGAATCCTTCCTCGCAATGTCGTTCCTGACACCACGGTGCCGACGCCCTGGTGGGACATGTGAAGAGAGCATGAGGTCGGGATGTCGCCCCCCCTCCCTCCCACCCGGACCTTCCAGTACATACCGGTACAGAGTACGTGTCGTCTATTTGAAACTCTGCAGGCTCGTCGTCGTTGAAGTTGGTTCTGGAGGAGAGGAGGTTCAGGAACATCTTCAGAAGGTCCATGTTCTCCCCCGTTACGTTTGAAATCTGGAATATTGGACACATTCTGTGGGCAGGGGAGTGAGAGAGCAAGTTGAAAACGATCTTTAAAGGGTGGTCACCATAGCCAAGCCACCAGATACAGTAAATACGGCCACTTTTAAGCACATGGTGGGTGTGTCCAACCTTTTTCCACCGTGGGCGGAATGATGCAAGGAAGTAACAAATGTGCATTGCTAGCTTATCTATATTTCAGGGGGGAAAAAGTCCTACATTATTTGGTCTTTAACCTTTTCCCATTTCTAAATTTTGCTAATATTTCAACTTTCTTATTAATAACTCTTTCTTCTAATATTACGACTTTATTCCCATATTATTATAACTCCTCCATCCCACAATCGAATTTACCAGAAATTACATCATATTATGTAGTAGCAAAATCAACAATCACGCTGTATCTGTTTAGTTACAATATATATTGCATATATATATATTACTTTTTTCTTTAATATTTCAACTTTATGCTACAAAAATGATGTCTCACCTCTCCGAGCTGAAGTTGGACGCCGTGACGATGACGTCGTCTTTGTTCTGCACCAGCACCGGGATTTTTCTGCAGCCCGGAGACTTCAACAGCCTCTGTAATAATTTAAGGGTTTCTGGGGACAAAAAACAAACAAACAAACAAACAAATAATAAATTATTGATTTTTTTGCTGGGGGTAAGAGGGTGGAATTTGGGCTGAATGGGCTAATACAAACACAACATAAATGATTTCCACCATTGGTGTCAAATATTGCTTACAAAATCAAGGAAAACAATTATGGAAGTGACAATACAGCCAAAGTCAAGGCAACATGTAAAAACTAAAGGCATGCTGAGATTTTTTTCAAGTCATCATAAAACAATAGCAACAATAAAATGTAACAAAGTTCAGGGTGTGCATGGTGCAACTGACTTACTTTTCAAGGTTTTGCATGAAACCAGCTACAAATACAATGACGACTTATTGTACAGACTGTTTCTACACTTATTTAATCCGGAAGTGAGATAATAAAGATGACAAATGCACTAATGGGGGCTCCTTGAGACGCCACAACAGGAATCTTGATGTGGACCGACCAGTGTCATGTGACACAGAAGGCACCCTCATAAAAAAAAAAAGACACATGCATGCACAGTCCTACCTTGCAGGATGTTGGCGGGACACATGTCTATCTTGGTAACCACGACAAAAACAGGGACGTTGAGTGCCAGAGCGAGACCCAGATGCTCTTTGGTCATGCCCACAATGCCGGCGTTACTGCCAACCTGCAAGATAACACAACAAAAAGTCTTTCTTTGGAATGTGACTTCATACGTATATGCAAAAAGACAACGCTGTGAGTTGAGAAGATGGACAATAAATATATTTTAGCTACTAATCAGCCGCTGGTCATTTCTAGCAGGGGTGTCCCAAGTGTAGCCGCTGTAGTTGTTTTATTTTTAGAAGGTGCCACACACCAATATATCATTTAACAAGAAAGGTAAACTAACAGCAACAACGGCAAAACAGTGATTTACAAGAAGAAAGACAAAATACTAAGAGAAAAGGTTCTAATCTAAAGAGAAAAAATTGTAATTTTACTAGAATAGCGTAATACTAAGAGAAATAACTTCATTTTAGTAGCATGAAGTTGAAATATAAAAAAAAAGACTTCAAGTCATAAAACAAACAACGAATAATGTAAATTTTGGAAAATTGAAAAACTGACCGCAATTGGTGGTTGACTATGAAGCGAAATGTCTTATTTTCTCTTGTGTATTTATAATTGCAACAATATGTTTTACCATGGACTGCACGGCGGTCGAGTGGCTAGTGCGCAGACCTCACAGCTAGGAGACCAGGGTTCAATGCCACCCGCGGCCATCTCTGTGTGGAGTTTACATGTTCTCCCCGTGCATGCATGGGTTTTCTCTGGGTACTCCGGTTTCCTCCCACATTCCAAAAACATGCTAGGTTAATTGGCGACTCCAAATTGTCCATAGGTATGAATGTGAGTGTGAATGGTTGTTTGTCTATATGTACCCTGTGATTGGCTGGCCACCAGTCAGGGTGTACCCCACCTCTCGCCCAAAGACAGCTGGGCGACCGCGACCCTTGCGAGGATAAGCGGTAGAAAATGAATGAATGAATGAATGTTTTACCATGAGCATGCAGAAGTCGGGCAGGTGCCCGGTCATTCCAAACACGGTGGTCTTCAGGTACTTCTCGTGTCCTGCCAGGTCGATAAAGGTGATGACCTTGGAGGACTTCTCGCAGATCTTGGTCCAGTCCAAGCTGCCGCCGTGGCTGTCGGGCTTGTTGACCACCTGAAGAAAGCATGATGAGAGAACAGGGTGACTTCCTGCGAGGGCAGGAGGGATCCTGAAGGGTCACTTCCTGTCCAGACGCGCACCTGCCCCTCATGGTCGAAACCCAGGATGTCGTTGCCCACGCTGCTGGTCCTGCCGCTCTCCATCTCGTGCTTGTGCCTGAAGAGCTTCTGGCGAGCAAATCCTCTGCCGTTGTCTAGCTCTCCGTGGGTCAGAACGCCCAGCAGCGTGCTCTTGCCGGCGTCCACGTTGCCCACCACCGCCACCCTGCATGAAAAATCCCACCGTAAGAAATAATCACCACAAAACGAAAGCTGTACCCGTGCTGAGCCATTGGTCTTATGAGCGAAGTGTCATGAAAAAAGCTTACCTGACTTCCAGGAAGTCCTGTTCGTCCACACGCCGGCGGATGAGGTAGTCGCTGATCTTTCCGCCCGCCTCCGTCCTCTCTCTCAGCAGGATGAGGTCGGCCTCTATCTGCTCGCACAGTGACCTTACCGTGGCGACGGACGCCTCCATGTCCTTGTCGTTCAGACCGTAGTCACTGCCGTCTAAAAACAATCAACAACAGACACGCTTGAATCAACCTAACATGTCTGATCGACTGTGAAGGAATCAAATAGAGCAGGGGTGTCTGCTACGAGGCTGCACGGCGGATGAGTGGTTAGCACATAGACCTCACAGCTAGGAGACCTGAGTTCAATTCCACCCTCGGCCATCTCTGTGTGGAGTTTGCATGTTCCTTTTCTCCAGGTACTCCGGTTTCCTCCCACATTCCAAAAACATGCTAGGTTAATTGGCGACTCCAAATTGTCCATAGGTATGAATGTGAGTGTGAATGGTTGTTTGTCTATATGTGCCCTGTGATTGGCTGGCCACCAGTCCAGGGTGTTCCCAGCCTCAAGCCCGAAGACAGCTGGGATAGGCTCCAGCACTCCCGCGACACTTGTGAGGATAATGAATGAATGAATGTCTGCATTGGGCCACATTGTGACAAATGAAAGGATGCAATGGCCATCTTGATATTTTGGAAAGCAAAAACTGCATCTCAGCTTTGTGATGGCAGCGAAAAAGCATTTTAGGAGAATTGGCTTTCTTCATGCACTTTTGACACCCCTCAAATAATGTAGTGCATCCGATGGTGTGGGGTTTGCTCATAGCAGTTTCTACCGGTCTTACCCGAGCCCATCCCGACCACATAGATGGTCTCCCCGCAGCCCTCGTCTAGCCGTTGACGTAGATGTCGCATCAGTGCGTCGTACTGTTCCCCCGTTGGACTCACCAGGAGCAGCTGTGTGGGGGACAAGATAAATATGCAGTTTAGATCAGTGCTATAATATAATGTACACTCTCTTGCCAAATGATTAAAATGCTTAAGAGTTCACTAACCAAACACCACCAGTCACTATTTTGACCAATCCTTGTGCTATGTATGAGCCATGGCTGCTGCAATTTTCTCCCTCTTTAAAGATAATTTTTAAGTATTTCAACTCCTTGCAGATGCAGCAGTCTAAATATTTTACCAGCATCTTTCTAGCATTTTTGTTGCAATCTGTCAGATGAAAATATAGTTCACGAACACATAAAAGCATGACAGCAGTGTCTTCTTTTTGCTGTAAGTCTGTTTCCATCAAACAAGCAAAATATTTTTTATAAGTTATAACAATCAAACCACATTTCAAATAGCTTATCGCTTTCGGCTACACAAACTTTTAGTGGCGCTCCAGCATGTGGTGTGTACGTGTCACTGTCTCATATTTCACTGCCAGCACAATATTAAAATAGAATACATATATATAATAAAAAAACAACAATGAAGGTCCACCTTGTTGCTTAAATCTATAAGACCCTCGGACTGGCCGTTGGTACCCCCGTCGTAGTTCACGCACTCTTCCCCGAACGGATCGTCCGCGCACCCCCGGTCCGGTGCAAACATACAAGCGGGCACAGTGCACTCGGCGGTGGATATAGAACCATCCGGGCTTGACGCTGCTCCTGTCCACTCCGACGACGCCATGTCTCTGTTGTGGAAACAAGCAACGGGAACAAGTTGAGACAAGTCCGCGGTGTCTCGCCGTTAGCGACACACTGGGGAACTTGAGTTAAGGGTTAGCCGGCTAACTCAATGCTACACAAACATTTGACAAAGTCATTAAACGCCAACGCTATCTTACTCGTGTGGCAGCTGATCAGCTGTCTAAATACACTGCTACCTTAAACGTCATTTTAATAACTTTCTTATTGATTTAACCCACAGTAATTAAAAAAAACTGCTAGCTAACTACCTGGTCTTGCTAACTTGTTGGTTGTTTACTAGCTGCTGTGGATTCACTTTCTTTCTGTCTGTGACTGGCTCAACTGATGGAAACGCCCATCACAAAATATACACAGGCGATTGGCTACTTTACTTTTTGTCACGCCCACTTCAATCCAAGTTCATCCAATAAGCTGTCTCAAAGTGGGGGCACAAATGACGTTCGTCCTCCAATACAAATTCATACACCGTTTCAGTTGTTGAACTAGTGTTCTACAAGTTACTAGGTAATAGTAATATTAATAGTAATAGCAGTGGCTACCACCTTAATTTTTAGTAGTAGCATTATCTGTGTCAATATTGGCCATACCTGCATTTATTTGGTATCGAATCTATTCCAAATCTAGCGGTATCGCAAATCACCACTGTGCAGTGGTTTGTTGGGAACGCCCATCGCACAATATCAGACGTGATTGGCCTACCTACAAAACGAGTTTAGACATTTATCCAATCAAGGGTCCATGTTACACCTTACAGTCAGCAGTTCGACTGAAACGGGGAAGTTCATGCCCGACTTAGGCGAAACCCTACATACTTTTTTCTTTTTCCCTTAAAATAATTTCAATAACCCCCCCCAAAAGGCGTCCACCGACTTTAAAATCATTTGTTGGATATACTAGTGGAGTATTCAGCGTTTGAGTGTAAGGAACGCCTATTACAAAATACACACAGGCGATTGGCTACTTTGCTTTTGGTTACACCCACTTACAACTTCTATCCAATCAAGTGTCTCCAATTGAAATTGACGTCAGCGACTATGCTGAAACAGAAGAAAACAGCAATAAATAAAAAAACACCACACAATATTTAATTAAGAATTAAAAAATAAACGTTAATAAACGGAACAAGATTTAAAGAGTTAGATTTGCAGATGGAATCTAGTGAGAGCTAGTGCTCAGCTTGGATTGACACTCCTCTGCACTGTATCATACAGTCATTTTAAGCATGTACATTATCTAATTGACCAACAACTATCAATAATAGAATTGAAATTACATCCCGTGCATTATCTTTTCATTTTGCAAAACATTAGCAGGTAGGAAGTGCCACAGCAAACTTGTAGGCCTACCTAATACTCCCGTGCCGTCATTGGTGGGAAATGTTTTACTAGCTGACCCCTGCAGCGACCTGCCCCCTCCTGCATCAGCTCACCTGTGTTATATAAAGCAAAGAAACTGCCATCACGGGTCTCTGTCACTTGAGGCACGACCTGCAGAAGACCCACCGAAGACAGCCAAGATGGTAAGTGGAGCAATAAAGTTCACACCGGGCACACTCCTTATTTTTATTTATCACCCTTGAGAGATCAAATGAAATGTTACTACTCATGTCAATACTAATTTGGTCGTTCTGATGAGTTGTAATGTTGAATTGTAAAGTTTGTTATTATGTAACTATGTGTCTATATTGATATTGATGTGTATTTGTGCATAACGTGTCATGGAAATCATTAGGATAATAATAATGACATGCGACTGAGTATCTAGCTGTGTGTTGATGAGAGGCAACATTAAGTTATATTTTTATTGATTAGGAAAACAAACTGTATATTCCATGGATACAATTTGAAATCAGTAGTGTGGGTTTCATCCATTTCATAATAAGGGACGGCTGCACTTCATTCTGCATGTATTGTATTACGTTAGTTCCCAGAAGGTTCCCACTGAGGCGTGTCTTTATGCTTTTATTGTTTTATATGGCGGTGCATGCGGCGAACAAACAGCACCTTCCTGTTTCGGTGCTTTTTACAGCCGTGGTGTTCATGTTGCATCCTGGTTGATGATCAAAAATGACCATGATAAGAACACCTCTGATAATCATTTGTGGAACCACACCGCTTACCTGCACACACAATCACACCATATGAATATCTGCTCTGCTCATTACAAACTAATTGTAGTACTGTATAAAGTACTATAAATAAATACATAGATACGGGATATATCAGTCTGACAATCCAATGGCAACCTATCATCCATCCAACAGCCTTCCATACAACCATCAAGCAACCGGCCATCCTCGTATCCATCCATCCATCCATATATGTAACAAACATATTTCATCCATCCTTCCATCGATGAGGCATCTTCCATCCAAAAAACTGCCATCCATCCATCCATCCATCCATCCATCCATCCATCCATCCATCCATCCATCCATCCATCCATCCAACCATTCAACCACAATCCATCTATCACTGGCCCAACATCCATGGGAAATCTATCATCCATCCATTCATCCTTTCATTCATCCATGCTTCCGATATCCACCCATCCATTGACAACTCATCCAGTGAGTCCGGCCATCCAATCATGATGACGATGATGATGACAAGTCATCATTCATCCAACAGACTTCCATCCATCCATAATCTATCATCCATCCAACAATTTCCATACAACCATCTATTCATCCACTGTTAATCTACCATCCATCCAACCAATCACCAGTCCACTGACAATCATCCATCCATCCAACTTTCATCCATCCATTCATTCATCCATCCATCCATCCATCCAATAGCAATCCATCCAACAACATAATATTCATCAATCTCAAATGCAACCATTCATTGGCAAGTCATCATTCATCCAACAGACTTCCATTCATCCAACCATCTATTCATCCACTGTTAATCTACCATCCATCCAACCAATCACCAGTCCATTGACAATCATCCATCCAGTCAATTTTCATCCATCCATCTAACCATCCATCCATCCGTCCATCCATCAGCAAGTGTTCATCTATTCAACAAACTTCCAATCGGCAATCTATCATTGGACCATCATTGGATCTATCCATCCATCCATCCAATATGCACCCATCCATTGACAAGTCATCATTCATCCAACAAGCTTCCATCCATCCATCAGCAAACAACTATTGGTCCAACATCCATCTATCCATTGGCAATCAATCATCCATCCAACAACATCATATTCATCCATCCAATATGCACCCATCCATTGACAAGTCAGCCAGCCAGCCAGCCATCCATTCAATACATTCAAGACATCATTAATCCAACAAACTTTCATCCATCCACACTTTATCAGCCATCTATAAGCCTTCAATTCATCCATCCATTGGCAACCTTATATCCACCCATTCATCCAGCCATCCATCTTATGTGCACCCTTCCATTGACAAGTCTTCATCCATTCAACAAACTTCCATCCAACCATTAAACCGCGGTCTAACATCCGTCCTCACCCATCCATTCATGCAACCAGTGACAAGTTATCATTCATTCAACAGCCTTTCATCCATCCTTTGATATGATCCTTTATCAGCCGTCCAACTGTCCAGTGCTAATCCACCGTCCATCCAACCAATCATCCATCTCCTCACTCTCTATTATGCACCCAGCAGACATCCCAACATCCATCCATCCATTGACAATCTATCATTTATCTTTTACATCCATCCATTCACCAAAGCACAGACAAATCATCATCCATCCAACTATCCAACCACAAGTTGTCAGCAATCTACCATTGGTCCAACATCCATCCAACAGTTGTTGTCCTTCACAGAAAGTCAAGGACATGACCTTCAAGGAGGGGCACGAGTTCAAGATCAGGATCAAGCCCAAAGACGACTGCTGCACGTGAGTGCTCGCCATCAGCGCTTTTTTTTTTTTATTATCCTTGAATTAATCTGTCTAACACATTGTCCTCGCGGCTCAGCTTCGCCATCAACGTCGGCCACGACTCCGATAATATCGCCCTGCACTTCAACCCTCGCTTCGACGACGGCGTCATCGTGTGCAACTCCTTGTCTGGAGGCTGCTGGGGTGACGAGCACCGGGACAGCAACTTTGGCTTCACGCGAGGGGAGGAGTGCAAGGTGGGCCTTTTTTTAGGGGGTGTAAAAAGAAGACAAGCTCTGTTCATACGATGATATAAGCCAGGACATACAGTGACACTGAGTCTGGCTTAACTAAACTCTGCTCATGAGCGTTTAAGGATGTTTACTGGTGTCGTTAAAGTTCTTTTATTGGTCCGACACTCCAATCTTTAGACAAGGATCGTTAGTGGAGTCAGTATTTTGTACTATGCCTCCGCTAGGTAATAATCACAGGAAGCTTTATTGAGCCATAAAGCCACTTTTAAAGATAAGGGGTCTCCTTTGAGGTCCAAAGTCCAAGCAGGTCTTCTCTACATGGGTTGGCTTGAGCGAAAAACATTTGACTTTTCTCCTTTCACCTCCCTGCAGTTCTACATCAACTTCAACCATGAGGAGTTCTACGTCAAGCTGCCCGACGGCAGCATGATGAGCTTCCCCAACCGACTGGGAGACGTCAAGTACAAGTACTTCGACGTGAGCGGCGACGCCAGGATCGTCGGCATCAAGATCAAGTAGTAGCATACGTCAGCATGCGTAAACGTTCAAACCCGGACGCGACTCCTCCTTCATCTTAGGCTCCTGGAAATTGGGACTTTGCAGGAGTGACCTTGTAATAACATATAAAGACCTGCAGAGGGTGCCAGAACGCATCCTATCTCAGTGTACTGTAAAGTCTACTGCTTTGCTAATAAATGCCATAAAAATGTTCAATCTCTTTATTTGACTTCTTGACATATGACCAAATTATCTCCAACGTATGATTATATTATTTGTAAAGCATCATTTTGTAGCATAGTGTCTATTTGGAAGAGATACAAAGCAACCAAAATAAAAAGCAAAACGCGTGTGACATGGACACAAGGGACAATTAGTAGCAGGACGTGAAAGTACAAGAGGATGAGGAATGTTGCAAGACGTCAGGACATTCCCGGGAAGCCAATTGGGAATACTTAGAAAGCCCACATTTAATTATTTTTTTTAAACAAAATTACTGTTGTTCATTGCAAGATTTTAAAATATATATTTTTTAAACTACATTTATAAGACAAATATACTCACTTATAATTTATTTGGTTTAAGAAGAGGGTTTGGAGAATATTTATTATCATTTATTATAAGCGGTAGAAAATAAATTAATATTTTATTATTGATTTTCTTTTATTATTATTATTATTATTATTATTTTTGATTGGCTTGAAGAAATCACATGGTTCTATCACCTTATAACACGGGTGTCCAAAATGGAGCCTTGGGGGCCATTTACAGACATTTTTTTTATTGGCCCTTGGAACATTCCGGAAAATACAATTTAAAAAACAAACCACAAAAAGCAGCAAAAATGGCAAAGAACGTGTAGTAGTTTTATGAGAATAAATGCAAAATATTAGGAAAATATCCATACTAAGAGAAAACAATTGTATAAATAATGAAATATTAATGACTAAAAATGGCAGCTAGAATATTATGAAAAAAAACAAACAAACAGATTAGATAATAAAGTCTAAATATTGCGAGAATAAAGACATAATATGAAGAGACGAAAATTTACTTGAGAAAAGGAAAACAAATGAAATAAAAACATAACATAAACATAAACATAAAACATAATGTGTTTGTCACAGACCATGCAAATTATTATTCTTGAAATACAAAAAAAAACTTTGAGCATGTCTTCATGGATTGTTTTTAAAAAAAATTAAGAATGGAACCTGAAATATTGAATTTTTCAGCATGGAGCTTTGTGTGGAAAAAGTTTAAATCTTGCACAAACATACAAAATAGCACCATATGGTCATTAAGGGACTTAAAATATTCTATAAAAGGACCATTTTTGAGTATTTCCCAAGCCAAGATACAAGCCAGCTACTGACCGACAGCTTGCCAAATAGTGAGCTCATATATAGGCGTACTACTTTACTCCAATAACTTGAACACGCCAAATAGTGAGCATACCTGCACCTGCTTTCGTCAAGGTTTCTTTTCTGTTTGTTATTAAGAGAAGCGACACAGAGATTAGATGTTCAGTCGAGACTTCCACCTGGACTACGCGTCCTCGAGGGCGGGCTTACAGCTGAAATCGGCTCGGTCCTGCTCGAGGCGGCCGGCTGACCTTTCTGGGCCAGGTAGTCCTTGTAGTTCCGTGTGAGGAGCGTGTAGAGGAAAGGGTTGATGCAGCTGTTGCCGTATGTTAAGCACGTGACGAAGAAATTGACGTAATGGAGCGTGGACGAGGACAGCGCCTTGAGGGACTCCGCAGAGAAGAGCTGGGCCAGCTGCCACGCCCAGAAAGGCAAGAAACAAGCCCAGTAGGCCACCACGATGCTGAAGATCATGGAGATGACGCGATGTTTGAGTCCACGTCTTCTGGCTGAGCCGCTGCTTCCCGCCAGTCTGGCCTGTGCCGCCCAGTAGCGCCTGGCGAGGCCCACGTAGAGTCCGACGATGACTAACCCGGGGACAAGAACGCTTGTCAGGAAGAGGATGGTAACATAGGCCTTAAAGGCCTCCAGGGTCCAAGTCGGGAAGCACATCCGCTTGATCTCACCACTCGGAGATGGCTTGCCCTCCCGAAGTCGGATCATCACCATCATGGGAAGCGTGAGCATGAAGGCCGTGGCCCAGATGGCCGCCGCCGCCAGTTTCCGTCTGCGGGTAGAAGAATCGCGGGCGCTGAAGGGCCTGGCCACGGCACGGTAGCGCTCTAGACTCATGGCTACCAGGATGAAGATGCTGGCGTGCATGGTGAGGAGGTCCAGGCTCAGCAGGATGCGGCAGCCCACGTCGCCGAAGAGCCAGTCGTGGGCGAAGTAGGTACACACCACGAAAGGGATGGTGGACAGGTAGAGCAGGTCGGCGAGGGCCAGGTTCCCGATGTAGACGTACACGGAGCCCATGCGGCGCAGCGCGGCCGACCTCGTGATGACCAGGGTGTATGCGTTGCCCGCCACGCCCAGGACCCACATGACTAGCAGGGTGGAGCCCAGCAAGGATGTCACCCACAGACTGCCGGTGCCCTCTGAGGACCCAGCGTCTCCCGTGGCGTTGCTGGCACTGCGGTTCATTGCCGGTCCAAAAGTGCTCTTAGGCATTAAATTGTCTCCTTAGTCTGATCCAGTATTGTCACTTGAGGCCCAACTATTCCAAGCTGGGACACTTCCAGTACCTCCAGGAACAACATACCCCCCATGAGGACCATCAGCAGCTGAGTCCATGTCCAGCCGCCGATATCACGCATGGATCCTCACAGCTTCTTCTGGCGCTTTGGAGGTCGTCCCCGTCTTTTCTTCCTTTCCTCCTTTCCGTTTGTGGTTTTTCCTCAGCAGGGTGTCAAAGTTTTGTAAAGGAGTGTGCCTCATTATGCACCACACTTAACACGACTCTTTTCATTGGTGGAGACAAATAGAGGGCGTCGCTACAGTGTGGAGAACGGTTCTCATCCCTTTTTTGTAGAAATTAGTTGTACAAGTTTAAAAAAAAAAAGTAAAATATAGAAAACTACAACATGGAATTAAACAAAAAACTCCCCAAATAAACATTTTATTATTGGAAGCTCTAGGTTTTTCATATTGTCATGCCATATTTGAAAAAAAAAAAAAAAAAAACAGTAAGAAAGATATGAAACTACTTGATTACTATTTTGGGAGTGTCACCGTAGGACATCTGGTCAAAATAACTCCCTAGAAAACATGAACATAACTGTGGCAACAATAAAAAAATGAAAATAAATGTCAAATAAAACATATTTCCATGTTTAAGTACATAGTGTGAGACTTGGTTGTGACTAAATTAGCCACTGGAGGACGCCAATGCACCGTTGAACGGCCTATAAACAGGACAGTATGTCTATACAGTATGTGACAAACTATGACAAATGTGACTTTCTACCTCTTCGTCTGGCCAACAAAACCTCCACTTTACTTAACTCTAACGAGAGACAATACTATTAAAAAATGTTGATGTTTGTATGACACTTTTCAGTCAATAATGATAACAATTAGACTGACTCACATGACTGACCATGTTTTGGAATACTTTGCACTGAAGTCCTGGTTGGTGACGACGAGGGGTGGGGCGCCTCCTCTGGTCAGTCAGTGTCGGTGCTTGAACAAAGCCTCCACTGGGACAAAAACACACAAAGAAAGAAAGAAATAACATTTATTCTCATGTCCAAAGGAAAATGACATAATAATTCACGACACATGCATGGAAAAAATGATGAGACATGAAAACGTTTTCTATTCTGTGCATTATAAAGATATAAAAGAGCTAAAAAGACGAAGCTAAGAATGCACGTACTGGTGTACTCCTGCGGGGACATCTGAGCGCTCATGACGTCATTGAAGTGTTTGAGCCAGTCCTGCTGCTCGGCCTCCGTCTCGCACGTGAACAGGAAGCAGCGCTCGGGCGTGACGATGGTGATGCCGTGCTGCCAGGCGCCGTTGCAGTAGGTGCCGGCGGGAAGGCCGGCTGAGGCGCTGTAGTTGTCTTTGGTGCCCAGAAACACCTCGCCTTTGGCGAAGGCGTCCTGCATGGAAAAACGGTTAGCACGACTACAAATAGAAATACAGTTACACCTCAGTTATGGCCGCCCCGGTTAACATTTAGGGCAAAAAAAATTTCACACCACTGTATGCATGTATGTGTGTGTGTGTGTGTTACTGTCCTACCAGAGGGTCTTTGTAGTACATGAGTCGTCTCTGGTCCAAAGTGAACCAACGCTTCTTAAAGCCTTCTGTTTGCTACACAAACACACAAAAGACACAATCAGACCAACAACAATGGCAGCATTGTATTTGGATTGACCTGTTATTAGTCAACAGTACAGTCATTTAAACACACCGTCTGCTAAACTATGGAAGAACAACATACTTAGCTGAATTGCATTCGCATGTCCCCTTGATTCATGTTCACACCATAAAAGTGAATGACACTTGATTTGAGGCCTTTTAATAACAAATCATCAGAGGGAAGTCGTTTAAATCTTCCATATTACATTTGAAATCCTAAAGCCAAATGTTCACATCAGTGCAATGGCATCAAACACTCGCTAGAGCTTAGGGAACCCGCCCTCTATCCACGTGTTTATGTCTTTGATGATCTTGTTAGCCAGCTTGTCTCCGTGGACACGCTGTCTGCATGAAAGCACACGTACACATTCTGTGCACAATAGATGGATGGAAGGATGGATGGATGGATAGATAGATAGATAGATAGATAGATAGATAGATAGATAGATAGATAGATAGATAGATAGATAGATAGATAGATAGATAGATAGATAGATAGATAGATAGATAGATAGATAGATAGGTAGAGCAGTAAAATTGCCAACGAAATGTCGTTGCCTGGCTCCTGTATAATAATAAATAATAATAATAATAATAATAATGTGAGGGCGGCGGTCGAGTGGTTAGCGCACAGACCTCACAGCTAGGAGACCAGGGTTCAATTCCACCCTCGGCCATCTCTGTGTAGAGTTTGCATGTTCTCCCCGTGCATGAGTGGGTTTTCTCCGGGTACTCCGGTTTCCTCCCACATCCCAAAAACATGCTAGGTTAATTGGCGACTCCAAATTGTCCATAGGCATGAATGTGAGTGTGAATGGTTGGTTGTCTATATGTGCCCTGTGACTGGCTGGTCACCAGTACAGCGTGTACCCTGCCCCTCGCCCAAAGACAGCTGGGACAGGAAAAGCGGTAGAAAATGAATGAATGAATAAAAATGTGGAGAATAAATAGATGACATCATATATGAACAACAATGTACAGCGTAAACAGTAAATTGCACAAATAATTTAAAGAATTAAACAATGGCTGCTTGTGTTGGGAATTATTAGCAAGGACAATGCTCTAACTGCACTCTACTGTTTTTCGGCACCTGCTGCAGAAATGCTAGTCAAAGATCCACTATACGACAGGAGCGCTCTGCTGGTTTGAAAAGACCTACTGCAAAAAATCCATTCATTCATTCATTCATTCATTCATTCATTTTCTACCACTTATCCTCACGAGGGTTACAGGGGGTGCTGGAGCCTATCCCAGCTGTCTTCAAGCGAGAGGTGGGGTACACCCTGGACTGGTGGCCAGCCAATCACAGGGCACATATAGACAAACAACCATTCACACTCACATTCATACCTATGGACAATTTGGAGTCGCCAATTAACCTAGCATGTTTTTGGAATGTGGGACACAGAGATGGCCGAAAAAAAATCAAATGCAAATCAAAGATCCTCTACATAACAAGAGGGTTCTGCTGTTTTTAGGCAAAAACATTGATACAGACACACTTGGAGGACTCACCCTGGGCCCCGTCTTCTCCATGTATCCCTCCTTCAGGAAGTTGCGGGTGAGTTTGGGTACCAGCTGGGGGTTTCAAACAGACAAAGTCACACAAGTTGACAGGAAGCGCGAGGACAAATCATTGTATTGCGCTGACCTCTGAGTCGGTGGCTCCGGGGAAGGCCACCTTCATGTAGTGAAGCTGAACGGCTCGGATGGAGTTGAACCAGTCTACAATTTCCTGCAGGAAGAACATCAGGAGTCAGGGTTTTGATGGCGCCACACCGGCGACCCCGCAACCCCCCCCACCTGAGGCGGACCTTGCCGTTGTCGTGGTAGAGGAAGATGTTGCGGGTGCTGTAGTCTTTGAGGTACGTGATCTGCAGACCGTTGGGGTGTCCGATCTTCTCGGGCTGGAAGGTGGCGTTGATGGAGTCGACCTTGATCACAGCTTTGGGTTCCTTGGCCTGCACGATTGGATTGGTTTTTATTACTGTATTATTACTGTATTAACACTGCTTCGCTTTTATAATATTCATTCATTCATTCATTTTCTACCGCTTTTTCCTCACGAGGGTCGCAAGGGATGCTGGAGCCTATCCCTGTCTTCGGGCAAGAGGCGGGGTATACCCTGGACTGGTGGCCAGCCAATCACAGGGCACATATAGACAAACAACCATTCACACTCACATTCATACCTATGGACAATTTGGAGTGGCCAATTAACCTAGCATGTTTTTGGAATGTGGGAGGAAACCGGAGTACCCGGAGAAAACCCACGCAGAGATAGCCAAGGATGGAATTGAACCCTGGTCTCCTAGCTGTGAGGTCTGCGCGCTAACCACACGACCACCGTGCTGCCCACTTTTATAATATTATCTGAGATAATTTTGTGTAATTTTACAAGAATAAGGTCAAAATATTAGAATTAAAATAAAGAAATAAAAATAAAATAAATAAAAAATGTTTCATCATACTTGACATTATGTCACATGATACAAACATCCTTAAACCAAAACATACCATAAATGTTCTTTCCCACCCCCATGAAAGTAGACTATTTCAAATTAGCCCGCTTAGAACATTACCGCCACTTGTAATGAAACAAAAGTCGTCATTCGGCCAGGGAACGTTTCACACCCCAGAGACTTTAAAAGAGATAAAACGCTCCGTTAGTTTTATTCCGGGAAGCTTTAGGGCGTTATCTCCCAGATATAGACCGACATTTGCAGTGAATTCTGATTTGTTTTCATGGTGTGAAAGTGTATGTTGAAACAGGTTCAGTACGCCAAAGAAAATAGTGCTAACACTTGCTGTTGTAATTGTTTCTTTGACAAATGCTTGGCTGATTTGTTTCAACACGTCCAGTCCAGACTGCGCTCTACACGCGCGCGTGTGTGTAGGTGTGTGTGCTTACGTCATATTTGGTGAAGTACTTCAGCGTCCCTTCCCTCTCCGACAGGACAAATCGCCTACTGAGGAACTGTCCGTTGTCCCGCCCTCTCTTCATCAAGGCACCGTCTCGAGTACCTGCAGGATCAAAGGTCAGTGTGTGTTGATGTTTGTGTCTATGTGTCTATGTGTGTGTTCACTTGCCTTCCTCGTACGTAAACGTCTTCGCAAGATCTGTGAATTCCTTACGCTCATACTTTGCTCGTATCCACTGCTCTTTCAGTACCCTGAAGGCATCCACAAATTGACGACACAATGTTCACTAAAACAAAACTAAACCAAAGTAACCAATTTTTAAAGTAAACCAAACTAAACTGAACCAAACTTAAACAAATACAAAACTAAATAAAAACTACATTCAACCAAAATAAATGAAAACTAAATAAATATGAACTAAACAAAAAAAGAAAACCAAAAAATTAAGCAAAATAAATCAAAGTAACTCAACCTAAACTCAAATTGAACACAAATGAAACAAAATGAACAACACCCCCAACAAATGAATACAAAATCAAATTAAACATATCTAAAACAAACCAAAAAGAACTAAATTGAACAAATATAAATTAAATAAACTGAACTAAGCCAAAATCAAATAAACTAAACCATTTTAAACTAAAACAAACTATACTAAACCAAAATAACAAAAAACAATCTAATCAGTTTTTAAACTAAAGCAAACTAAACTAAACTAAAGTAAACTAAAATTAAACTAAATAAATATGAACTAGATAAAAATAAACCCAACTCCTTTAAACCAAAATGACAGAAAACCAAATCAAAATAAATGTAAATAAATATAAGTGACCTAAATCAAACTTACTTTTGATTTATGAATTAGGGTCCCAAAAATCACGTGTGTCCGTGCTATGCTTACTCACTGGCAGTCTTTATGTGAAGGTTTATAGTAGTAGACGGGGACAGCGGCCTCGTATTTGCTCTTCATCACCTCGTTACCGTTCTCTGCCATGAACTGACAACACGCACATTTTGGAATGATATGAATGATATTTACACCCTGCTTTCATGAGTGCTGATGACCTCACCTGCACCTCGTGGTCTTCCCAGTGGGACAAACCCAGGGACTTCACCTTGCTCACATCCGGGATGTTGCGGTGGATCCCGGAACAGGCCAGACAGATGAAGACGCCCAACGAGGGGGAACCCCAGTCTGGATCTGTGCAAAGAGAACAGGACAGCATTGTTATTGAACAGTGTGCACTGTGAGTCTCAGAAAATGTGGCTTTGTTTAGAACTTTTGGTGCCTACGCAGAAAAGAAATGCTAAAATACTCAACACATCTTGCTCATGTTAGATTTTTAAAGGATTACATGTTGACGGTTACATAAAAACACACAAAAATGTCAGCTTGTGTTCCGTCTGCAGTACTTGATGTCAAACTTTGGCTGCCTTCGCTTGCTCTTATCTCACTAGCAAACATTCTTATCGTTACAGCACAGTAACACGGTCCGCCTTGGAAGAACACAGCATTCCTTAAAGAAGATCAAGCCAAATGAGAAGAAGCAGAAAGTCAAAAACAAACAAACAAAAACAATAAAAAGTATGGGCTGTCAAAAATAACACATTACGAGCAGTAACTTTAAAGGAAAACTACACTTTTTTGCCCATCATCCACGAACACACGTCTTTCTAAAGATATAAAAACAGCTAAAAAGAGACAAGTAATTCATGCATGTAACGGGACACATCTATTCTGTCGAGAAATAGGCAGCTCCAAGCCTTACCTTTTTAGGCTCTGTGAGCGAGTGTGTGATGAAGCTATTTGCTAGCCGGCTAGCAGCTAGCAGGTATGGCATCACTATGGCAGTAACGTAGTTCTTTGAGGCAATGTAAATGTTAGGAATCTGTAGGAATCCGGAAGTGAGAAGGGTGCTAAGAAAGCTAATTCTTATAAATTTCTGACTTTATTTCTCTTAAATTTATTTTATTTTCTCTTAATGTATGATCCTTGTTAATTTACAAAATTTGTCAAAATTTACAACTTAATTCTGAAAAATGTACAACTTGTTAATGATTTTTTTTTAATCTGAAATTTACAACTTTATTCTAATAAATTATTACTTTTATCCTCATAAATGTATGACCTTATTTTTTCTCATAAATCTATTACTTTTTTCTCATAAATGTACAACTTAATTCTCATAAATGTACAACTTAATTCTTATTAATTAAAAATAAAAATCAAAAATGAAACAAAAGACTATAATGCTTGGCAAGGCACACACGACTGTGATGAGGACAAACTGATTAGCGTCCCTGAACACATCGACAGCAGCATCATTTATGTATGGCAAACTCGCAAACATGTTTATCCATTCGGCGCGGGGACAACGTTCTCGAGGTGAGTTCAGGGACACTTTGAACATCACAGCATCTTTATTACGAGTGTATGTGTGCTGTAAATGAACAAAGACAAATTGCCTATTGCAGTCACTGCTCATAAGAAGACAGTTAAAGGGTGATGCAAATGTTCTGCTACCATTAAAGGTACTATAGGTAATTATGTTTCAGACGTATACAATCTTTTAGCTTGAGTTCATTTGGTGCTATTAACATATTCAACTATCACAAACAAAGGGGGAAGTAGAAAGGCGTGGCACAAACTAATAAGAAGGGAAGTGTCTCATTTATTATAGCTGTGACAAACAACAATAACATATGGTGATGCAATAAATTTACAGGGACTTAAATGACCCTGTTATACAATAACAATCAGCGCACATGGCAGCTAAGGCTATATTTGATTTGCGGCTACATGTATCTGGGATAGGCTCCAGCACGGATAAGCGGGAGAAAATGAATGAATGAATGAGGACTAATGACTCAGCTTGATGTGCTTCATGTGTTAGGTTCCATTTACTGTCACTACAGTGACACCTAGGGGACAAGAGGATCACTTGCATGTTGTAAATGCTTTCATACAGGGATGTCCAATTTTAAAATAATACAATTTAACAGTAATTTTACAAAAATAAAGTAAAAATATTAAGAGATAATCTAACCAGCCAAATCTCTCTTTGACTTTGGACCTTTTGACATCTGGGATCCATCTTTGAGGGGGGTACTGTCGCGTCCTATGTGGTAGTAACAGTAATTTTACAAAAATAAAGTAAAAATATTAAGAGATAATCTAACCTGCAAATTTCCCCACTGAGTGACGAATAAAGGCATTTCTTATCCCTCTTTGACTTTGGACCTTTTGACATGTGGGATCCATCTTTGAGGGGGGTACTGTCGCGTCCTGTGTGGCAGCCTGCATGACAGCTTGTTTATGTTCTATTATTTTGTAGTTCCTCCCTTTTTTGCCTTGTGTTTTGTCCTGTACGCTTTTCGTTCTGGTGACCCACAACTACCACAAATTTTCTTTTCTTTCAGTTGTTGGCGCATTGCTGTCATGATGCTGTTTCTTTGTTCTTGCTTTTTTTTTTTTTTTTTTTACCAAGACTGGTTACAAGCCAAAACATGACAAATATTGTAGTGGCAAGTTATCACTAAGACGTTTGGACATCCCTGCTTCAATTCAATGCTGGGGGCATTAAGCATTAAGAGCAGCGTTAGCTTAGCGGGGGCCCACATTTAAACACTTTTAAACACATTTAAACAGCTTGGCAACTTCTCCGCCTCTCTGCTGTATGACCTTTGCCTATTTGTGCAGCAGTAAAACAAGCTAGCTTCCCATAAAACAAACACTGCAAGTAACTTCATTGATTCATTGAACTAAACTGTGGAGTCTTCTTCCTTCCTCCACATGCCAACACAGACAACCAGAGCAAGGTGAGGGCGTGAGCAACATGTTCCGACTCGCACTGACTTTTAGTCCACAAGCCTCCAGGTTGCAAAAAACACACACGCATACAACTAAAGTGTTTTTTGTTTTTTTTCCTGGACACCGCAAAAATAACAATTAATGACTTTAAAAAGCACAAAATCACATACCAAAAGACAAAGTGTTGTAGTGTAGTTAGTTTTCATGACAGGAGAAGAGACATCAGACAAGAGGGACATGGTGTCCACTCACCTGGCGCGCCACAGTCAGCACAGGTGTCGTTTCCTGGTCTTTGCAGGATCTCCCTGAAGGCCCGTTCATTCCGAGACATGATGGACAGATCAAATGTTCTTGTACGCAGAAACAGACAACAATGGTGGTGGTGGTGGTGGTGGGGGGGGTCTCCCAAGGTGTGCCTCTTCCCCCGCCGGAAGTACGCCTTCAGCTGGACTACAGGATCACAAAGTCCTCATAGTGAGGGCGTCCATGCGGCTCATACAGGAGACACACTTCTTAGCCTGTAAATTCCTACACTGACGCTGTGTGTGTGTGTGTGTAACCTGAGACAAGGAAGTGCATTACAGAGGTTGTGCAGACTTGTTTTTTTCCACGTTATTGCACAAAAAGGTTGCTGCGCAAGCGCGGTTGGTGCACCTCAGAACCAGCAGAATCGCTGAATGTCCACTGGAAAGTTTACCCGAGTGGTCGAAAATTTGAATGTCAGTGATTTAAGTTATTTACATTCATTAAAAAATAATAAAATAAATATATATATGCACTCCGGTTTCCTCCCAAATTCCAAAAACATGCTAGGTTAATTGACGACTCCAAATTGTCCATAGGTATGAATGTGAATGTGAATGGTTGTTTGTCTATATGTGCCCTGTGATTGGCTGGCCACCAGTCCAGGGTGTACCCCGCCTCTCGCCCGAAGACAGCTGGGATAGGCTCCAGCAACCGCCGTGACCTTGTGAGGAAAAGCGGTAGAAAATGAATGAATATACATATATATGCATTTCAGATTATTATTGATGCATGAAATCACATAATTGTCATATTTCATAATCATGTTTCCTTTTTTCATTTAGTCATGCAATTGACATGTTAACATGTATTCTGTATTTTTTTATTATATTATTATGTTTTTTAACTCTGTGAAGTATGTCTTCTTGTTGTATCTCATTGTGACCACTAGATGGAAGTGTTGCCATGAGTACTCATGCAAGGACTACTGTGATGTTTACATCCACTAATGTTAGCCTAATGATAAATATTTCATAATGCATTTTAGTCCTGGTGCTCGTGTGAGCATATCTAGCGTATTCCCTTGTCTGAAAATCTATCTCATTTATTTTTTTGCTATTTTTTTCATCCATGAACCCTAGAGAACCTCGTTTGTTTGTAACAGTAACGTTTGTTACTGTTAGCTAGCTTCGATTTCAGTTTTGTGATTTTTGATGGTGAACTTTATGATGACGCCGACAAGTGTGGTGTTGGTGTTTCTACCTTACACCAGAAAAGCGGGCATCCATGTTGCTGACATCAACACATCCATTTCTCCTTGTTCTCCTCTTCTGTTATCATCTTCCCGGTTTCAAGACCTGCGTGTAATGTGTAGCCCAGTCACAATCACACCGTTCAAGCGTGCACTTCGCTCCGACTCGCAATACGTCCTGATCCTTTGCATCATTCCGCTTGATGAAACAGGAAGTGGAAACTATAGAATGAAGAACAGTCCAGTCGACATGAAGAAGACATAAAAAGCGGAGTTAGTTTGGGATCAAGAACGGGAAGGAGAGATTGTGAGAGCGAGTAAGAGGCTTTTGGCAGAGTCTGTCATGGAGTTAATGAGCTTTTGCCGCTTCCGATCATCCAGCCGCCTTTCGGAAGCATGGCCTTTGCATACAAAAAGATCATTAACTCTCTGGCCGTGTTCTATATGCAACTAGCTGCTACGTTGTCTTAAAAATAGACCAAAGAAAATGAGAGCAAGTGGAGCATCCTGGCTAGGTGACAAGTCATAGATCGTCTTTGTTTACCATCATTAAGGGCTTCATGCCCGGAAAAAGTTAGGAAGGCGTTGGAAGTGGGGATAAAAGATCTTCGGTATTAATTAAAAGCATCCTTGACTCATCTTGGCCAGCCCTCACCTGAACATCAGTGATGGGGTTTCTGCTCGGCTGAGCAAAAAGGGCAAAAGGGTTTAACGAGCTGGGTCATGGTGCAACCTGTTAGGTTGAGGACTGACAGTCGGGCAAAAAGGGAGGTGAAGAAAAAATGATTTTACCCGCCCTCTTGGTTTTTACTCTACAGGAATGGATGAAGCGGATCTCAGGGGGACACGTGGACAGATTTATGGGGTCGAGCTTCATCCGGATCCAGAATTCATCAAAACAATGACAAAATGTCCACTCTGGATTGGATCTGGATCATTATAGAGCACCGATGCGCTTCATTCGTTCGGGGTTTGATTGAAAATTATGAGCTGGGGTGAAAAAGGTTAGTTTAATCAAACTGAGGATGAGCTATTGCAATAGTAATAGTAATCTGTTGCGAACAGCAACAGAACCAATGCAAGCACACCCGACAACAAGTGTCCCAAGGGTGTCCAAACTGCATCTTTATTGGCCCGCAGCACATTCGAAAATTATAATTTACAAAAAATTTTAAAATTAGCAGTAATTTTACAAGATTAAAGTAAAAATATTAAGAGAAAACAGTTGTAAACATGCTAGGTGAATTGGCGACTCCAAATTGTCCATAGGTATGAATGTGAGTGTGAATGGTTGTTTGTCTATATGTGCCCTGTGATTGGCTGGCCACCAGTCCAGGGTGTAGAAGACAGCTGGGATAGGCTCCAGCACCCCCGCAACCCTCATGAGGATAAGCGGTAGAAAATGAATGAATGTTTTGCTGTAAATGTATTCCAGTGCTAGGGGAGGCTATTGTGGGGCGGACAGGAAGCGACGTCGGGGGTCCAAAGTTGCCTTTTAGTTTGGCTTGGGTTACGGTGG
This sequence comes from Doryrhamphus excisus, assembly GCF_030265055.1. Lineage (NCBI taxonomy): Eukaryota > Metazoa > Chordata > Actinopteri > Syngnathiformes > Syngnathidae > Doryrhamphus > Doryrhamphus excisus. The sequence goes on along the minus strand of NC_080466.1, from coordinate 17,871,138 downwards.
CAACAGTAGACTGTGTTAGGGATTATTGTGCATGTTGTGTCTCACCCAAGATTACAGTAACATTACAGACATCTAGTGGTCAGTGGAGCATACTACATCTACCTTTTTCTTGTTGGATTGCAACTCATTCATTCATTCATTTTCTACTGCTTATCCTCACGAGGGTCGCGGGGAGTGCTGGAGCCTATCCCAGCTGTCTTTGGGCGAGAGGCGGGGTACACCCTGGACTGGTGGCCAGCCAATCACAGGGCACATATAGACAACAACCATTCACACTCACATTCATGCCTATGGACAATTTGGAGTGGCCAATTAACCGAGCATGTTTTCGGAATGTGGGAGGAAACCGGAGTACCTGGAGAAAACCCACGCATGCACGGGGAGAACATGCAAACTCCACACAGAGATGGCCGAGGGTGGAATTGAACACAAGTCTTCTAGCTGTGAGGCCTGCGCTAAACACTCGGCCGTCGTTATATACTGCTCATAACGATGAAAAATATATTTTTATAAAACTGTTCTGAGGTGCTAAAACATCCACTAATGCTACTAAAAAAGGTGCAAATGTCAGCTTTAAAACAAGAAAAGATACATTCATGTTCATGCTGCTGAGGCATCATGCTGGATTATCCACCTTCGCCCTGAAGGGCGGAACATTATTATTATTTTTAAGAGGTTTATGCTCCTTATATAACATAGAGGTCACATGATTGGCCATCAACGTGACACTAAGAGAGAGAAAATGTCTTCTTCCGCTCGGAGGTGATGAGTGGACCCTATATCATATATGTCTATAATGTGTGTGCGTATGTGTATAGAGATACACACACACACATTCAATATACCATACATTGACTGTGTGGCAAAAGGAGAAAAATGAGATTTGTGTCGAATAAAGTGCACATTGTGGTTGTTTTTCAATAAATTGTTTTTAATTTGACTTGCAGTCATGGTGCTGTTTGCCAACCTTAATTCTTCATGCGATAACAAGACGTACTGTATAAGACGTGTCACGATTTTTCATTTTTATTATTCATTTATCATCCAGTTTTCTGAGAATGTGTGTAGAAATAAGAGTTGTGGAGTTCTATAGAGCAGCTACACACAATAACACACACAGAAAGCTTTCTAGAGCTTCCAGAATCTGATTTTTCACGTTCATGTTCACAAAAACAGTCCCGTGTGAAATACCGTTGACAGATGAAAATATATTTCTCTTGCTGCAATAACGGGCTGCACCGTGGACGAGTGTTTAGCGCGCAGACCCGAGTTCAATTTTCAAATTTTCATGTTCTCCCCGTGCAGTCTCCGGGGACTCCGGTTTCCTCCCACATTCCAAAAACATGCTAGGTTAATTGGCGACTCCAAATTGTCCATAGGTATGAATGTGAGAGTGAATGGTTGTTTGTCTACATGTGCCCTGTGATTGGCTGGCCACAAGTCCAGGGTGTGCCCCGCCTCTCGCCCGAAAACAGCTGGGATATGCTCCAGCAACCCCTGCGACCCCTGTGAGGATATGCGGTAGAAAATGAATGAAATTAATCAATGCTCCAAAAAGAGACGCAGAGCTGGGGGAGGGGCAGAGAGTGTATTGCCCATATAAGGAAGCCCGCTCCTCTGTGACATCACAAAGGAACAGTTTTGCAACGCCTTCTGAAACCGAGCATTTTGAGCCATCCCAAACTTTTTTCAGGGCTCACTTCCAAAAGCGCAAACCTCTATATCGAAAAATGTCTTTACGTTTCTATTTTAAACAACCTTTTTAAAAAAATATTTTTGCTTTTTTTCTGCTCTTGACATAAAAACATCTTTGGCTCTACTGACATTCAAAAAAAGTGACAGATTAAAGCTGAAATCCACCCAGCTCTTCTCTGTGTTGACATTTCTTACCCTCCAAATTGTTTGTTCCCTCGAGACATTTTGCGCTCTTTCCTCACCACCGTTGGCTAATTTCACCGCATCTGTTCTCCTTTTCATGAGGCGCCATGTGTGACTACAAATGAAGGGCACACATGGCATGCGCACACGTGGAAAGCGTGTTCCAGCATCAGCAAGCGGGCTTAAAGAGGGTGAGTGCAAACATGTTGGAAAAAGAAGCATGCTGTTAGCGTGACCTGAGCAGCACTTTACCGGCCTGCTGCTAGCAATCAGCTAGCTACATGTTGCCACACGGACCAATATTACATTGCTCTGCCAGTTTTACACCACAACACTCGACAATGACATTGTGCTGTCCTCACAACAGTGTCTTGTATGCCGCTAGACAGCCAGCGAGCCAATGAAGAAAACTCCGCACACAAGGCTTGCTTTTCTTGCTTTATGAAGCTTTCTTGTAAAAATAAGTGGTAACTGAAACATACAGAAAGAATAAAATAAAATTCCAATACTGTTCATGTTGCAGGCTAAACACACATCAGCTAACAGTTAGCTAACACACGTACATTAGCTGCAAATGCAAGCTAGCAGTAGCATGAAGTTAGCCAACTTGACAAAACAAGTACAACTTTTGAAATAGAAAATGCATCTATGTAAGTGCTTTATACACCAATATATTTACAAGGACGATAATTTCCCAAGAAACACGCCTTTAGAACAACTTTTAATGTGTTTATGAGGATTTCCGTCTCGTTTCTGCCGTGAGGCCAGCCTGCTTTTCACCGAGAGAAAACGACAAAGCTTGTCTATATGCGAGAGCACTCACTCTCTAGTGGCCCAAAATGATACTTTCTAGAGAGGATGTCTCACTCTGTAAACTTTTTAACCTGAGCGTTTTGAACAATATTTATTCGAACTTTTAGCTATTTATTACTTTCATTTTAACTAACTTGTGAAACGTATGAATTATTAATGACAAGACAGACGTCATATTTGCAGAAAATGATTAATAAATGTTGATTTTTTTAATGATATTGGCTATGGATTGATTGTACCATTGTAATCAAAATCAATATTTGTCTTCCTTAAAATTGAGCAATAACCACAAAAAGTGAAACATAATACCAGTTCGTACTTTGACATGCAACAAGGCCACAATTGTGGCCACTTAAAAAAAAACAGTTGGAAGAAGTTCAACAATTAGCAATAAGCATGTACACATAAGTTATAGCACCGTCAAATATATAAGTCAAAATCTAATGGGAACAAAGTCATAATTACCAGATTACAAGAAGAAAGTTGAAATAATTGAGGGAAAGAAAACCATAACATAAATGGAAAAGCAGCTGTAATATTATGAGAATAATAATTTAAAAAATATTAAATATTTAAAAAAAACAGTAGAATTCTAGCAAAAAATCAAAACAATTCTTGGTCCGGCATATAACAACAATCCCTTAAAAATTGTGTACCGTGATGCATTGAGCTTACCTTCAAACTTCAGCCATCTCCAATCAGTGACGTCCAGCAGATGATGCTATGATATGCTGTGATCTACCAACCAGTCTTAGTCTCCATGAAAAACACAGAATGGGAATTGACGTTTCTTGGCTTCCTGTTTGAATTATTTGCCGTTAATTGGCCTCGGACTGCTTTGGTCCCGTCAGGTTTGAGCGAAGTCTTGGTGCGGCCGGCGCTGCTGTGATGCTCGCTTCTCGACCTCGTGCATCTGCGCTGTCAGCTGCTTCGTTAACAGCAAACATCTGCTGACTGCAGCTGGCCACCAAAGCCGAAGGGCTGGGGAATTATTTTCCCTCGGAATCCCTGCAGAGAGTCGCTGGTGGTTTGATACGCTTGTCAAGCGAATGTTACCAGGTCTGTCCACGAAGTCCTGGGTTCCTTATTTACAGTATCAATTGATATTTTTGAAGGTAGAACACAGAAAACCTGTTTTTAACATTATTAGAGCCCTTTAGAAATGAGATAACACCCCTATAGTTACCTTTACACTCCAATGACCCAATATAATAAGACAAATAAGGGGAGCTGAGTGAGGGACAGACAGGAAGTAACGTCAGGGGTTTCAGAGTTGAGTTTTAGCTCGGTGTGGCATTATGTAATATTATAGGAGACCTGTTATGCTTTTTCCACATTTCTGACCTATAAATGTAGTTAGAATGTTCGATTCTGGTGTTAAACCATGCCAACGTTTCCTATAATGAGGTTTTGCACATTTGGAAATGAACCCTGAAAGAAGTTCGGGATGGCTCAAAATGCTTGGTTTCAAAAGGTGTGGTCAAACTGTTCCTTTGTGATGTCACAGAAGGGCAAGCTTCTTTATATGGAGTGACATGGAGTGACAAGTGTCGACTACTACACATCATTACGTCTTTGAATGTGTCATCTGAATGCCTTATATTTGTATTTCATTTAGCCTTTTGTTTGCTTAAAACTCATTTAAGTATATCGATTTTTGGACTAATAATAGGTAATATTCAATCATAAAGCAGCATAATTTATTAAGAGTACTAAGTTTCTCTGTGATGAATTTAGTGTTGTTTGTAAAATGTTGAAAGACACTGTGAGTCAGATTGTTATGCGGTTATACTTTTATATATATGCTGACCTCCACTGACTTCCAGTGGGTTGACAAGCTGGTTGTTAGCGCACTGATAGCTCGAGATTGGCTCCTGCCAAGAAAACGCTATCATTTCCATACTGACTCATACATGGACACAGTATTTAAACAATTAGTGGTAGTTCTGAAGAAAAGGAAATGTCAGGAGGTTAGAATTTAGCCATGGATTAGCTGCACCACTGCATAAACCGCAGGGTTCAAAGTTTAAGACAAAAAGTAGCGGCGTATACAACGGAATTTAAGGTGTAACCACTTATTTTGTTTCCAAACCAATACCCTGCAGTGATGTCATTATTTTTTTTTCCTAATAACTGGTTCATTTAAGTAGGCTGCACGGCAGACGAGTGGTTACCGCGCAGGCCTCACAGCTCAGAGACCCGAGTTCAATCCTTACCCTTGGTGTGGAGTTTTCATATTCTCCGTGCATGCGTGGGTTTTCTCCGGGTACTCCGGTTTCCTCCCACATTCCAAAAACAACCTTTGTGAGGATAAGCGGTAGAAAATGAATGAATGAATAAGCAGATCGTAAATTGTGTTCACTTGTTTACTTCCGGGCTGCACGGCGGTCTAGTGGTCAGCACGCAGACTTCACAGCTAGGAGACCACGGTTCAATTCCACTCTTGGCCGTCTCTGTGTTGATTCTTCATTATCTCCGTGCATGCGTGGGTTTTCTCCGGGTACTCCGGTTTCCTCCCACATTCCAAAAACATGCTAGGTTAATTAGCGACTCCAAATTGTCCATAGGTATGAATGTGAGTGTGAATGGTTGTTTGTCTATATGTGCCCTGTGATTGGCTGGCCACCAGTCCAGGGTGTAGAGGACAGCTGGGATAGGCTCCAGCACCCACGTGAGTATAAGCGGTAGAAAATGAATAAATGAATGAATGAATTCAACGCTTGTATTTAGCATCATACATCTATCATGTGTTCTCTGCACCGTGTGAGTGACTTAGGAGTGAGCGAAAACATGAAGGGTTGTTTTGCTGCGCGTTAAAATAAGAGCTCTACACTTGATTGCGGCGCCATTATACTCACTATTAATTCAATCACCAGTTTGCAAACATTGCTTTCTCCACTCCGCTCGAGTGGAGTGCCAGGCAGCCAGTGTGTGTCCTGTTTTATTCATGGGCGCTGAGGCAGTGTTATTTTTCCAATGAAACAATGCCCATTAAAGCGCTTAGGTACACCAACTAACGAGATACAATACATAACAATGCCCTGTTTTGGTATTAATTCAGCAGTATGTTTATTACTGTAGTGGTACCCATTGTGCATGTGCATGGCCGTGCTGTTTGGAAAACGGAAGTTCCGGAAATGGTGAACACTGGACTTAATATTCCCGGTGGGGTTTGTTTCCAAACGCAGAGACAGAAACAGAAGAGCAGTGAGGGGCGACAAACACCTGATTGTGCCGCACATTTTAGGCAGTTATCACTGCAACACACGAGCGTCACATAATCGGATGTCGCATTGTCGGCTTTTCTTTCATTTGCAGTGGAACCTTGGTTAGCATCGCGGATCCCTTCTTAAACCAAAACCTACTCTAACCAAATGCATTTTTCCTCATAGGAAATAATGGGTGGAATTGAACCCTTGTCTCCTAGCTGTGAGGTCTACGCGCTAACCACTCATCCACCGTGCATGATATGCTGCTAGCTGGACTACCTGGCTGAATTCCTGAAGAAGAAGACAGATGAGGTTGGAGTCCAAAATGAGCATAGCAGTGGAAATTCCAACATGCGGCAGGGAATGAACGACCATCAGAGACACGAAAAAGCTTGTTCACTTTTATATGACACCAGAGTGACATTTAGGGAAACAGAAACAGAACCCCACATGCATTTTTGCAGAACAAAACTCAGTGAGGCGGGGTGCCTGGGGGCTGGGGGGGGTTCCTGATACACATCACAGGTGACACTACATCATCCTTTCAGTGACCTTTCAATCCAGCTGGCATTTGATTCTATCACACCGGTCATAATAAATATAATCTTCTCTGAGATCATACTTCTAACTGTACATCTACTATAGCGTATTGCATATCTCCAAAGGGCGGGTGAGGGTAGCGGGGGTTGTGGGGACTCAATACTTATCTAATACTGTGGCTTCCCCGAGGAAAGGTAAGTGAATGAAGATGAAGCTACAAAAACACCACAGTGTGTGTTGACATCTCGTGTGTGTGTTTGTGTGTGTGTTTGAATGGGTGCGTGCGTTGAAGTCCACCTGAGGTCTACCTGCTCTGGATGCGAGACACAAACACATCACAACAACACATGGCCGCGAGGACCACACACCACACACCACACCTGACTACATACCCGGCCAGTCGGGTAAACGGTGGCTTTTCTTGACGTTTACAAGTGAGAGCCATTTTGTTCCGCATTTGCTTACCATAGTTTGTTTGTTCTCTTGCTACACTTCAGCAGACCTGAGTCAAATAAGACTTTGTATGGAACTGTTAATCCCGTCAGCTTCCGCTTTTTTCAATGAACGGCAAAATCGGATGTGTGACGAAAGACGAAACCGACGGGATTGCAGTTAGCCCCCGAGGTAGCCTTTAAAACTAAACTGGAAAGTCCGCCGTTGGTTTAAGAACAAAGACACAAAGATGTCCATCATGGGGGCGCAACACAAGACAAGGTAAATAAATCGCATCGATGTCTAAAACCTTGCTCCGACAAAAAGTTCCTGTGGTTGGCAACAAAGACCCGCTAACAGTATTTGGCCCAGGTCTGCAACTCGGTACTTTTTAGCCCTTTCATGGATATGTGAGAACCACCAAGGAGCCCACATGTATTCTCAGCAGCAGCAGCGATGATCCACTCTCAGTCCACTCTCAGAACTGGCAAGCTCCTAAGACCAGTTTCCACCAAGAACTCCAGTTTGGTTGCATTTGTTTGGGTTTTCACAGTTAAAATTAGCAAGATGACGAGAATGGTTCCTTCTTTGATTGTTTACCCAATGATGGGTGGTATCTTATAAGGGATCGGTCTAGGTGGTCTAAGGGCGCAACGGTGACACCAGGAACAAAATGTCACTACAACCCAATTTTTGTAGCCCCTGTATAGCCCCAATTGCAAACATATATGAATGCCGCCCCATTCGGGGGCACTTCATAAAGTGCCCCTTGTGTCTGAATTTGATGGCGCTTTTGAACGGCTCCTTATTTGTGACACTTTGGGTACTTTCATCCCACTTGTTAGAATAAAGGCCACGTCAAGGTTTAGCCTTCAGAATCGTATCGCGACATACAAAACCGAACTGGACCACTTGATGGGGAAGGTCTTTCGAGGACACTTGAGTCTACACAAGCTCACAGAAAATCGACAACCTTTTAAAATATCTCGTTGGTTGTTCAATGCTACTTTTTAGTGATATTTCGATAAAAACAACTCAAATCCTGCTTCTTCTTCAGCAAAATGTGTCATGTGACCAGAACTGACTATTGCCTTTTTTTGCACTTGGGTTGAGAATACTGTTGTCTCCTGTTGCCCCTGTTTTTCAGGCCAGCTTCCTCTGAATGAAGCTTCAACCAAGAGCCCGGGAGGAACACATCTTTAAGGTTGTAAGCTCCTTGCCGTCATGACAGAGTTAGCACTGAACAAGCCCGAACAAAACAACCGACCCCAAACAGCCGAATCCCAGTAGGGGAGTGACAGAGAACAGACGGTTCAAAGACGATTTGGGATCACAGAACGAGTCAGAAGAATCTTTCCCTGGTCAAGAGTTTCATCTGTTCTTTCGTGAGTTCGAGTCCCTTTCCCTGCTGTTTTTCCCGCTGAAGTCTGTGACATCGCAGTCTTCGTCTCTCGCCCTACCCGCCGCCGTCCAGTACATCTGAGCATCGTCCTCAGAGAGCTGGCATCCACCTCTGCCCGACTTGTTAGTCTGGTCCAATGTTCCTGTGCTGTTACATTTCTTCACCAGTGGGGGCACCAAAGATGCCGGCGTAAGCGGCAAAGTCAGCGAGAGATTGTTCAGAGAGGCATGCCCACAATCCCCTGCCCCCGTGTCCTCGTTGGAAGGGTCCATGCAGTCCTGGCGGTCGCAGCCGGGGCTGGAGCTGCCTCCACCGGAGCTACTCTGGCTTCTCTGTTGGCCTCTACTGGCCTGGAGGGGGACTGGAGAGTTGTGTTTCTTCACCATCGGACATCCCTGCTCCTGCTCGCCTTCAGTCAGGTTTGAGGTGTGGCTGAGAAGTGGACATGGGAGATCCGGATCACCAGGTGGCGAGACGCTAAAGCTGAGGCCTTCCTCGAGCGCTGCCTGCATGCTGCTCTCTGAACTGCCTGCAGCCGAGGACAAGTCACTGTAGGACGTGTGCTGAGGAAAGAGAGAGAAACAATGTGGAAACATTCAACTTATACACCAAGACTTTTTAGATATACACTAATCCCACACCACTTTACACTTCAAATTCCGTGGCTTCACTCAATCAACACATTCACTGCCAAGGGCAACTACAGAAAGTCTATCAGTAGCCACGTTTACATGAGGAGTTTTTCTCTTCTGAATGACCTTTCCGAAAGCAATGGTATACATGGAAAGGAATATTCCAATTGCGTGTCTACATGCGCCGCCATAAGCAACCAGAATAGTCAATGGGGCATGCCCAGTAAAACGTAAACACCAACATCACGTGATACCGACTTCCTCGAGTTTTTCTTTCACTTATTGGAATAACTCCGTATTGCCAGTTATTCGTATATCCAGTCTTGAAATTTACTTTGAATCAACTTTCTGCAGCAGTCCAGTGCCGATTGCTCGCCTCCATTTTTTTAAAATCGAAGAACGTCTCGAGCTGCGTGTTACGTCATATCTCAGCATTCGCTGAAAGAACGCACACGGGAACAGGAAAAGATAAAGTTCAATCTTGCTAATATTTTATAATTAAGCTTGGCACATGTTTTATATAGATATGTATTTTCTTTTTTAATAAAACTGGACTTGTGAATGGCGTATAGAAGGGTTTAGATTCTGTTCCACAGATGGCGCTAATGCACACAAAAGCTGCTTGCCAACCGCCAATAAACAACAGAAGAAGAAAAACACCACGAAGAAGAACGCAGTCTGACAACTTTCCGTTTGAGCGGGTACAAGATACCTCAATCGGATCGGGGAAAGGAATATTCCACCCCTGTGAATCCGATTATATATTCATTCGGATTGGCACTTTTTCTTCGGAATGAGGTGTATACAAAGGTTACATTCTTTCCGTTTGAGCAAGTAACCCGAATGCAATTGGAATATTTGGGTCCATGTATACATGGCTAATGTCTTTTGCTTTTTTCATAGGAACTACAGATCAAAGTCTTATGCATTTGTGTGACTGACATATAAGCAATGGCTTTATGTCCCAGCATCAGCAACAGCTTGGCTATGAAGAAGACAGAAGTTGCTAAAATGCGTACTGACAGAGGGAAATAGCATAGACAAAAAAAACAGGCATCTTACACCGGCACAAAGTTTGTCTGGATGTTGATCTGTTGCCATCGCGATTTAATGTAAATAACTCACTATGTTACGCCTGATCTTATTTTGTTGCCATCTTTTGTATTTTTTAGCCACATGAATTTGGCTTTAAAGTAGCTTTTCTACATCGTGACACGTGTCTCAGGTCAAGGCGGTCTTGAGAAGGAAGGATTAAAAATAGAAGGCACACCAAAAGCTGGTGAGAGATGTAGTGAGATTCAAGAGAAACAAGACAAGAATGCATACAGCTTGGAACGGCGGTCGTGCTAATTAGCCACCAAGCATGGTCGTGGCGGGCGAGGATCACAAAGACTCTGAGCTCTACAAAGCCAACAGGTAAGCCTGTCACCGGGGATACACGGAGGGAAAAAAGATGGACCCTGTTTCTGCTTTATCTCATGCAGAAAGACGCAACAAGCATTCATTCTTTCAAAGTGAGGCCATTTGTTCATATTCATAATAATAACTACTAATAATTACTGACTCAAAAGGGGACACACCCACCAGATGCATGAATAAAGAAACTGCCCACCTCATTTATAACGCTAAAAAAGTGTTTTGAATGAAAGGTGAAATGTCTTGAAGCAACAGAAAAAAGCCATTCGATGCAATCATCGCAGATTACAATTACCGAGATGACATTTTTATGAGTTCATACACTATTCACCTTTTTTTAAAAATTTTTGCTGCTCAATTCATTCATTCATTCATTTTCTACCGCTTTTTCCTCACGAGGGTCGCGGGGGGTGCTGGAGCCGAGGTACACCCTGGACTGGTGGCCAGCCAATCACAGGGCACATATAGACAAACAACCATTCACACTCACATTCATACCTATGGACAATTTGGAGTCGCCAATTAACCTAGCATGTTTTTGGAATGTGGGAGGAAACCAGAGTACCCGGAGAAAACCCACGCATGCACGGGGAGAACATGCAAACTCCACACAGAGATGGCCGAGGGTGGAATTGAACCCTGGTCTCCTCGCTGTGAGGTCTGCGCGCTAACCACTAGACCGCCGTGCCGCCCCCCTGTAGTCAATTATCCGCTATAAACACATATAGGCATCAATCCACCCAAAATCCATCCATCCACAATAAATACCCGTGACTGCGGCGGCCCGCTGTTAGCTCCGGGTGATCGGAGGGAGGCCCAGGAAGTCGGCGAGGCCAACCTGGCCGGCGCTCTTTCTCGTGGGCTGGCACCGATTTCGGGAGCGCCCGGTTGGGCCGCAGCAGCCGGGTGAAAGAAGTCGGCAGGCAGATGAAAGACCGGCGACGACCTGAGGGCTCCTTTGCTGACGCTGACGCAGTCATCTGTAGATAGATAGACTTCCTTTATTGTCATTGCACAATAACACAGCAGATAAAGATAAAGATGGACACTCAATCGCTACTAACATTTAACACTCTAACACTGCTAAGTTTGACTGTTTCATTTCATTGATATCATCTCCATAGTGACCCTTAGCCATCATTGACATTTAACTGATGCAGTTTGTCACTGTTGTTGTCATGGGAATTGTTGTTGCTGATGTTTTTGTCTCTCTCTCTTTATGGTGTCTTGACCCTGGAACAGATTACTGTATTTTCTGGACTATAAGTCGTTCCGGAGTACAAGGCCAAAAATGCATAATTATGTAGAAAAAAACATACATAAGTTGCACTGGAGTATAAGTCGCATTTTTTGCGGGTAATTTATTTTACAAACTACTTGACCAAAACAGACAGTATGTCCTCTTGGAAGGCAAGTTGTAACAATAATAAAATAATAGAGAACCAGCTAAATAGGTGTAAGATAATACAATGGTTATTCAGCTACACAAAAAATAAACATGAACAGAAAAGGTGTCCAGTGTTTATGTAACATAAACAGTTTTTTCATTTATAAGTCGCTCTGGAGTATAAGTCGCAGGAACAGCCAACCTATGAAAAAAAGTGCGACTTATAGTCTGGAAAATACGGTATGTCTTTTATTTGGAAATAAAAACAATTTGGAAGTCAACCATCTTTGCCTGGGCAAAAAATAATAATAATAATAATAAAATAGTACTGATAAAAAAAAATAATAGTATGGATAGTAATGAATAATAATAAAACTAATATTGCATGTTTATTCTGAAAGGAACATTTTTTTATCATATGTCCCTAATGAATATTCATTAAGGTGGTGGCAACACTTTGAGGTGCTATTTCACAAGCACTGTTATCAAAGAAGGTTTGTGTCACTCCTGTGTCTTGTTGAGCCTTAGGAAAGGTCTTTTTCGTTCAAGGGGGGCCTATTATGATCATTCTTTGGGCCCTGTGTATTGAGTTGTGGACTCCTATAGAGTAGCTTAACATAATAACCAGCACCTATTCACCTATTTCCCATGAAAACGGTCTGTTTTCAATGGTTTTTAATGTATTCCACCCACGGCCCGTCTCCAGGCAAGAACCCATTTCATTTTGATGAATCACCCCCCCCCCCCCCCCCCCCCCCACACACACACACACTTTAGTTACCACGTCAGGAATGAATGAATGAATCGATACAGTATGTGTGTTCACTGATTATCATGAAAATAGTTAGGTATAGTATATAGGTATAGTTGTGCCTTGGGGGAGGTCTGATCTCTACTGGGTATCTCCATCTAGATACTTTTTTCAGGTCACATGTCACCTGGTACCTCTGCAGTGTGCCGGGCTTTGTCGTTCCACCGAGGGAGGACACAAGCGAGGACGGATGCCAACCTCAGACATCTCCTGGTCCACCTCCTCCTCCTCCTCATTGCCTCCGGGAGTATGGAGCCCACTGTAGCGGACATCTGTGGGCAACTCCCCCGAACTGTGGGAGTCACTGCTGCCCCTCTGAGGAGGAAACAAGACGAGTAGAGATGAGGAGGACAAGGAGGGAGAAGACAAAGGCGAGGACGTGTTCAATCCTCAGATCAGCAGACTTGTCATTCGCCTCTCATCGCTACGGGACCGCAGTAAAGCTCCCGTTTCATGAGCGGCTTTATCCATCCGCAACTATCCATCTGATTAAACGTGGGACCTCTGAAGAGGAAGCCAGCAGCAAAGATTAAAATCTGATGAACTGATCTCTGATCAGACCTGCACAGATGAAAGCGTGCCAGGTGCAACCTCCCGCAGATCATAAATGAACCGCAATCAATCATGCACACGTGTTGATAGCATGACGGCGTGTGTCTCAATAAAGCATGCAAATCTGAATTGTGAAGATTAACAAGTCAGTAAAGTGGATAGAAGACATAATTACTGTCATGTCTTTGGGTCAAAGACATTAATAATTCATACGTTTCATAAGTTAGTTAAAATGAAAGTAATAAATAGCTAAAAGTTCGAATAAATATTGTTAAAAACACTAAGGTTAAAAAGTTTACAGAGTGAGACATCTTCGCTAGAAAGTATCGTTTTGGGCCACTGAAGAGTGAGTGCTTTCGCATATAGACAAGCTTTGTCGTTTTCTCTCGGTGAAAAGCAAGTTGTCATGGCAGAAACGAAACAGAAAACCTCAAAAACACACTGAAAGTTGCTCTAAGCGCTTGTTTCTTTGGAAATTATCGTCTTTGTAAGTATATTGGTGTATAAAACACTTAGATGCATTTTCTATTTCAAAAGTTATACTTTTGTAAGTTCGCTAGCTTCATGCTACTGCTAGCTTGCATTTGCAGTTGGTTACGTGTGTTAGCTAACTGTTAGCTGACGTGTGTTTAGCCTGCAACATGAGCAGTATTGGAATTTTATTTTATTTTTTCTGTATGTTTCAGTTACCACTTATGTTTTACAAGAAAGCTTCATAAAGCAAGAAAAACAAGCCTTGTGTGCAGAGTTTTCTTCAGTGGTACTGTACATCATAATACGTATGTTAGCTAACTGTTAGCTGATGTGTGTTTAGCCTGCAACATGAGCAGTATTGGAATTTTATTGTATTTTTTCTGTATGTTTCAGTTACCACTTATTTTTTACAAGAAAGCTTCATAAAGCAAGAAAAACAAGCCTTGTGTGCAGAGTTTTCTTCATTTGTTTCTTCATTGGTACTGTGCATCATATTTAGATACAGTACTTGTGCTTTGGTTTTCATGTCTACCAGTATTGCTCAGACATTTTTGAACAAATTAATAACAAAAACCGGGGTACCAGTGTTTATGTGTGTGTGAGCGAGCACCTGACTTCCACCAACCAAGAGCTGATAGCTTCCATGTTCATCCAGGCTCAGGTCGTCAGGCAGCGCTGGAGATGACGACTTGTCCGACAGTTGCTCCGACATCAGGGACATCTGCTCCACCTCCGCCAGCCGGATCTGACCCAAAGAAATGACACATTCGGCCCCTATATTGGGTGTGTACTGCGCGCATACATACAGTGGTGTGAAAAAGTATTTGCCCTGTTCCACATGTCCAAAAGGAGTAGGAAGAAGCAAAGCTTATTAAATCCTACCCCTCCATCTGGTACTTTTACAATCAGTAACTGTTACATTTGTTCACTTCCTGCTTTCCTAATATAATTAAAGTTTTTTTTTAATTGTTCTTGTAAATTTATATATTTTTATTTTTTTGTAAATTTATATTTTTTAATTATTTAATGTTTACATTTTTTAACGTACCAAAGTACAAGGTGATGTAATATTAAAAAGTTTCATTTCTATTTACATTTGTTTGATGATCTGAAACATTTAAGTAATGACATAAACCAAAAAGGAAATCAGGGAGTAGGCAAGCACTTTTTCACACCATTGTATGTATGTATGCATGCATGTATGTGTGTGTGTATGTGTGTGTGAATTCACCTCCTGCGGGTGTCCCTCACAGTCCTTGCAGACGGGAGCGGAGCAGTAGTGATGAAAGACGGAACCAGAGAGGTTGTCGATCATGTCACCTTCCGCTGAGTCTTTAATAAGCAGGGATACACTGTCCAGCCACTGGCTCTCCTGCAACACACACACACACACACACACACACACACTTCTATAGCAAAGTTGATGGTAGTTTTTTTTATAAGACAAAGCTGTGCTGGTAGAGAGGAAGGTGACTATCAGCTCTGGAGGCTTAATTAAAGTCTCAAGTCTTTAATTTCCTAAAGTCTATGCTCTACTATGAAACCTAGTCCTGCTACTAAACATGTCAACATAAACAGAATAGACAGTAAATGCATGGTGAGACATTCTGGGTGGAAAATGTTGATACAATATTGTTTATTCGTTAATGTATTATTATTATTGTTATTCAGGGTGCTGTGAGCCTATCTCCAAAAATACTTATGTGTTGGAACGTTGGCATGAATAAATAAAAATAAATTCAGTAAAAAAAAAACAAAACACTGTGACTTCCTGTTTGCAGCCGTAAAGGAAGTGATGAACAACATGCTATTTTTAGAACGGCTAATATATATATGTGTGTGTGTGTGTGAGTGAACTTGGCCACTTCATTAGAAACATCTCATCTCATGTGATCGTACTCTGCCTTTTGATTGACATGGTCTATGAGATTAATTTATACTGTATTGTTGATATTGTTAAAAATACAAAAAAAGTGTGATGACTCAAGGGAGGACACCAGGCTACAGGAAATCAGGTGACCACACGCTGTCTGATGGCAGGTCATGACATTTCTTGAAATGATGCCAATAAACAAGCAGTTTACCTGAGCAGGAGAATAAAGTCGACATCTGTGATTAGCGAGTCCCTCTTGAGGACCACAAGGTCCTCCTCCATCCTTTGGTGTCGCCGTCATAGTACTGCTCGGAGCCCCGATTGCTGCGGTAGCCGCTCTGCCGCCCATGCCGGCGGCCGCACTGGTAGCGCCTGCGATGGCCCCAATACCCCCCATCATGCAGCAGAGGCCGCCCTGGGCCAGCTCCAGCTCGATCTCGGCGTCCATTTCGGCGTCTTCCTGCGCCTCCTTGTTGGAGTCGTCCAGGTGCTTCATGAGCACCGCCACCACCACGTTGATGAGGACAAACTGCGCCGTGAGCACGAAGGACACAAAGTACATGGGCGAGATGAACTGCAGGCCGGCGTGGCAACCGTAGTCGCTACTCGGGCGGCCCGGGGGGCACTCCCGTAGGGTGTCCTGGCGGAGAGAAGATGAAACTTTCAAATTGGAGGGTTATCGGAATGTGAAGAGAAGCCTCAAAAGTTCAGTGAGCAATTTTGCTTTTGGGGGGGGGCTTTTTGTGATGCCTCCGCAGGGGGGGTCCAAAGTCTTTCCATCAAGGGCCACAAACTGAGAAATTAAAGGATGCAAGGACCATTCACTATATAGTATGCAAATAATAACTATATAATAACTGGAAAAAATGAATCTCAGCTTATATTGAACTTATAGCTTATATATAAGCTTAGCTTATATATAGAGTCAAGATTCTTTATGGCTGTTTCCTTTAGATTCGGTTTAGGACATACAGTGAATCACGATACTGTAGGGGAAAAACCCAATTATTACTATCAACTGTTAAGCGTGTAGGCCTCACAGCTAGGAAACCCGAGTTCAATTCCACCCTCGGCCATCTCTGTATAGAGTTTGCATGTTTTCTCCGGGTACTCCGGTTTCCTCCCACATTCCAAAAACATGCTAGGTTAATTGGCGACTCCAAATTGTCCATAGGTATGAATGTGAGTGTGAATGGTTGTTTGTCTATATGTGCCCTGTGATTGGCTGGCCACCAGTCCAGGGTGTACCTCGCCTCTCGCCTGAAGACAGCTGGGATAGGCTCCAGCACCCCCCGCGACCCTCGTGACGATAAGCGGTAGAAAATGAATGAATGAATGAATGTTTTGCTATTTTTTTTTTAAATTAAAAATATATATTTTTAAATAGTCTTAGTACATTTTCTTTTGGCAATGTTATCACTTTATTCCCATAAAATGCCAAAAATTTACAGTTTGCACTGTTGGAGTTTAGGGAGGTTCTATGTGGAACTCATTCATTCATTTTCTGACGCTTTTCCTAACGAGGGTCGCGGGGTATGCTGGAGCCTATCCCAGCTGTCTTCAGGCGAGAGGCGGGGTACACCCTGGACTGGTCGCCAGCCAATCACAGGGGAGAACATGCAAACTCCACACAGAGATGGCCGAGGGCAAAATTGAACTCTGGTCTCCGAGCTGTGAGGTCTGCGCGCTAACCACTCGTCCGCCGTGCAGCCCCTAAATAGAACTTCAAAATGCAAAAATAAAAGAGTAAGCAATTTATTGAAATAGCTGATCAGACGTTTAAGATCATAGCTAAAAAAAAAAACAGGGTTGCCTTAAATCAAAATAAAATCTTCAAAAAAAGGAGTCAGTCATGAGCAGCTGTGCCATTAATGAGCTGAAAATGGCTTTGGGCATGCTCGATGCCAGAGTTTCCAGGAGGCTAGTGGGAATGTTGATCCAGGTGGCTTCATGGAGGGCATCCTCTGTCTGGAAGTGATGTCTATTTTCATGTCTAGTTTCCTTGTCATCCTTTGGCAACATTCCGACTCCATTTATAGGTCAGAAAAGTGTAAAAAAAAAAAAAAAAAAGCACAGTAGGTTTTCTTTAAAATTAAAAGTTCACTCAACAAATTGTGTCCTCTGCGTTTGACCCGTCATCGTGCTCCAGACATCCAGATTGAAGAGATTGTTTAAAAACCAGGAAGGGGACTTGGCTGTGATTGAAGACGAAAAGCTGATAGAGACGCAGGAATGAAATGTGTGATCTTCATTCACCTTCAGAAGGTTCTGTTGAGAGGTTTTTTTTGCCTTTTGACACCATCTTTGCAAAAGGATGCTTTCATTATTCATTCCATCCCCATAAAAACATTGTCTACTGGCTGCTGTGGGCGAGGGAATTTGTGACCTTTCGTTTTCAATTCCTGTTTCTCAGCCTCGGCGCAAATAACCAATAATGCGCTCAGGAGGTATTTCACCACAATATATCTTAACTCATACTTGGTGCAACCCAGTGTCAACACATAAATACCACAAAAACAAGATGGAGTACCTTCATGATGCCATTCCAGTTGTCCCCCGTGGAGACCTGGAAGAGGGTGAGGAAGGCCATCCCGAAGTTTTCAAAAGTGGCATGGCGACTCATTCCCTCGCAGGGATAGTCCAGGTTGCACACTGACGAGAAAACACACGCGGTTTTGATAACAATGTTCCATAATTCTGGGGTGCGGTACTTACTTACCCAGCTCACCAAAGAGCTCCACACCAAGAGCGGCGTAGATGAAGAAGAGTAACATGAAGAGAAGGCCCAGATTCCCCACCTGACATGCAGCAAGAACATCATTTATCCAAATGTCTTACAATGACAGGAAATAAAATACGTGTGCAATCCATTTTTTTGTTGCTTTTTAACTGTTGTTATGATATTATATTTCATAGAATAACTGTACTTCCTGTCTCTTTCACTCAGAACCAGCACGTCGTCATCGGGCATTGTAAAACGTTCCTTACATTAAAGCGGTGAAGATAAAGTCATCCAGACTGAGTCGCCCAAGCAACCCACAGAAATAGAAAGACAGGCTGTGTTCGAAACCGCATACTAACTACTACATAGTACTTCCATGTCCATACTATCCACACTCCATACTGCATACCCAATCCATCAGACAGTATGCAAAGCGTTTACACTACAGCGTACTACATGATAACCCACAATGCATTGCGCTCCTACCCGAGCCGAAATCCGTCTGAAGCTGATTTCACTTTAGGTCTAAACTCTTTAAATACATCACTTTATTAGGATTTTTTTTAATCAGGCCAGAAAGTGGCCGTTTAGATCCCGAGTGTGCCATTTAACTCGGGTCTCACAGCTAGGAGACCCGAGTTCAATTCCACCCTCGGCCAAGGGTAAGGGAGTACCCATCCGGGTACTCTGGTTTCCTTCCCCATTCCAAAAACATGCTAGGTTAATTAGCGACTCCAAATTGTCCATAGGTATGAATGTGAGTGTGAATGGTTGTTTGTCTATATGTGCCCTGTGATTGGCTGGCCACCAGTCCAGGCTGAACCCCGCCTCTCGCCCGAAGACAGTTGGGATAGGCTCCAGCACCCCCCACGACCCTTGTGAGGATAAGCGGGAGAAAATGAATGAATGAATTTCGTTCGGACGAATTCTGCAAAATTTAAGCTAGCTAGGTTATTTTCACAAAATAAAACACCCCCTTATTTTTCTCATACAAAAAACCATAATGATAAATCACTGCTTTTTCTTTGAAAACAAGAAGTGAACCAACGCGCAATATATCCTGCTTGACACCGATGTCATGTGTCGCGTTGCATCCTGGGTAATTTGAGTGTAAGTAGTAAGCTAATGATACATACTCAACATTTCTGGCGAATGCAGTATGCATAGGTATGAATGTGAGTGTGTATGGTTGTTTGTCTATATGTGCCCTGTGATTGGCTGGCCACCAGTCCAGGGTGTACCCCGCCTCTCACCTGAAGACAGCTGGGATAGGCTCCAGTACCGCCACGACCCTCGTGCTACTGGCCCTCTAAAAATAGTATTAATCGATAAAACAGTGGAAAATTTGATTTTTGATTTTTTAGTATGAAGTGTGCCCACCTATGTTTTCTTAACTATAGAAATATTTGCAATTACAACGATGTTGTTTGTCATTACAGGTGAGAAAACAAGAAATAATTTGCTCGCATTTACATTCCAGGTAAAGCAAACAAATATTTGCATGGGTTGGTTAATTACAGCAACGTTATGACATTGTGGCAATTTATTACTCAAGTCCCAAGAGAGTCTAAACCTGTCCTGCACTTGCACTCTACTTGTAAATCCCCAATCCTCAACAAGGAAAAACTTAAAGATCGAGGTCAGGAGCTTTCTAAGGAGCCATGGAAGCAGAACAATGTAGCTGGGTTCGTCTCATTAGCGGCAGTGGAGACGGTAAAAAAAAAAGAAAAAAAGATATTAAATGGTTCTCATTACATTTTCCATGTGAATTAAGTTAACACAGGAAAGTAAGTGAGGTGATGTAGCACTCGGGACCAAAATTTAGTCCTAAAATGACATCCTGAAGGTCAAATTCTCAGGGGACGGCAGCCATTGATCATTCCATAAATGTTAATGAACTCCTTGGAGTTCTTATGAGTGTGTGTATGTGTGTGTGTTACCTGAGGCAGAGCCTGGACGACCGTATCCAGCAATGCTCTCATCCCGGTGGCCATTTTCAACAACTTCAGCACTGCAAAGAGACACACAAGTGAGATAAAAAGAACACAGGTGGATAAAAATGAAGACTCGATGAAGCAGGATGAGAGTGAGCGGAGAAGAGAACAATTACATACGATCAATAAATGGGATCGCTCCCAATTAGATCGCCTTCCCCATTAGAAGGACCCCCTTAATTCCCAATGGCCCAATTTCCAAGGTTGTTAGCAGTGAGAGGGAATAGAAACTCCAACAATAAAGCCTCCCGGGAGATGGTCTTCTGCTAAAAGGTTGCTGGAGTGTTCATAAGGAGAAGAGAGTTGGCTTGAGTGGAATGTGGAAAGCATTCTTTGTCACAGCTTGGCATTGGATGAGGAGAGAGGTGTACCCACTCCCACCCAAACCCCCCAACGGAACACACACACACATTACAGAGTCCTGCTCTTCTGGAGTATACCGGATAAACACTAGCCACGTATACATGGACCCAAATATTCCAATTCCATTCGGTTTACTTGCTCAAATGGAAAGAATGTAACCTTTGTATACACCTCATTCCGAAAGAAAAGTGTCAATCCGAATGAATATATAATCGGATTGACAGGGATGGAATATTCCTTTTCCCAATCCGATTGAGGTATCTTGTACCCGCTCAAACGTAAAGTTGTCAGACTGCGTTCTTCTTTGTGGTGTTTTTCTTCTTCTGTTGTTTATTGGTGGTTGGCAAGCAGCTTTCGTGTGCATTAGCGCCATCTGTGGAACAGAATCTAAACCCTTCTATACGCCATTCACAGGTCCAGTTTTATTAAAAAAGAAAATACATATCTATATAAAACATGTGCCAAGCTTAATTATAAAATATTAGCAAGATTGAACTTTATCTTTTCCTGTTCCCGGGTGTGTTCTTTCAGAGAATGCTGAGATATGACGTAACACGCAGCTCGAAACAGTTCTTCAGTTTTAAAAATGGAGGCGAGCAATCGGCACTGGACTGCTGCGGAAAGTTTGTTTTTGATTCAAACTAAATTTAAAGACTGGATGAAGGAAAAACTGGCAATACGGAGTTATTCCAACAAGTGAAAGAAACACTCGATGAAGTCGGTATCACGTGATGTTGGTGTTTACGTTTTACTGGGCATGCCCCATTGACTATTCTGGTTGATCATAGCGGCGCATGTAGACACGCGATTGGAATATTCCTTTCCATGTATACCATTGCTTTTGGAAAGGTCATTCGGAAAGATTCCATTCAGAAAGAGAAAAACTCCTCATGTAAACGTGGTTACTGATTGTGTTTATTTGTGTTTTACCAAAAATGTAAACATTCAATACATCCTGTCAAAGACCTAAATTTCCTTTCGGATGGAACACAAATCAATATTCCTTTTGATGGGGACATCCCGATAGGCGTATACATGACCCAATATTCAGGCGACAAAAGGAGTAACTTAGGGTTAATATTCAGTTTTTTAACTTGAGCATATTGTAGTTTTTCAAAATGGTTATTGGTTACTGTGTGCAACTGGGTTATTGCTAATATTCCAGTTATGACAGGATTATTTGACTGCATGTAAACCTAGCCAATGTTTCTGTGACAGGTATCTTTCATCCACATAATGAGACCAGATTAGGGGGAATAATAATAATAATAATAATAATAATAATAATAATAATAATAATAATAATAATAATAATAATAATAATAATAATAATAATAATAATAATAATAATTGTAGTTATAATAATTATTATAATTATTATTATTATTAGTAGTAGTAGTAGTATTAGCATTATTATTATTAATAATAATATTTGTTATTATTATTATTATATTATTATTATATATTATAATAATAACAATTATAATAATATAATAATAATAATAATTATTATTATTATTAGTAGTAGTAGTAGTATTAGCATTATTATATTAATAATATTATTATATTATTATTATTAATAATAATAATATTTGTTGTTATTATTATTATTATTATTATTATATATTATATTATTATTATATATTATAATAATAACAATTATTATAATAATAATAATTATTATTATCATTCTAATGATTATTATATATATTATATTATATAATAATAATAATAATAATAATAATAATAATAATAATAATAACAATAATAATAATAATAATAATAATAATAATAATAATAATAATAATAATAATAATAATAATAATAATAATAATAATCTGTGGTGTTTTGGGGGGATCAAATGCTGATTTACCACGCTGTAAATTGCATCTGTATGAAGTTGTTGGTAAACTAACAAACAAACAAAAAAACAAGCTGAATACTTTCTTGTTGTCTCAAATGCAGCATAAGACCTGCTCACTATCTTCAAGGACAAATATCAAATATTGTCCTGTATCTCCATACAAAACATGCATCTTATTTCATTTTTAGACAGGAAGTAACCGGTGACCGTTTAACATCGTCTCCCACAGACATGAACAGGCAGTTAACATTAGCCCTGGGTGATGAAACCACAAGTAGAGTGGCCGGTTACCCTCAAACTAACCATTCCAACTGCCGCCCAGCTCGCTTGTTAATTACCACCAGCTGCCGTTTCATTAGCGAATAACCCACGGGCCCGCTCCGTGCTCCCCGGCCAGGGTAAAGGGCAGAGAGGGGATGCTGAGAGGGGGGCAGGATTAAGTGAGATTGCTGTAATTAGCCTTTATCCTCCTGGAGTCAAAGTTAAGCGAAAGCGTTTGAGCTGAAAGAGTGCGTGCTGAAGGAGGAAGCGGAATATTAAGTGTGACTTCATGCAGGGAGAAGAACTGGAAATGCGAAAATCATTCTTTGTTTTGCAAGAATCTCTGATTCCTTGTTTCACTTTGGATTAAAAAAAATATTCAGGGCATCTGTCAGCCGTGCTTGTTCATATTATTGTTTGAGAATTTTCCTCAAGATTTTTGGCCAATATGTGCTGTACTATACCTCTAAAGTTGAACTGCAGTTACACCTGACTTGGGGAATTTTGCCCATCAGTCACAATCCTTATGTGAGACATGAATACACACTCTTTCTCTTGTCTGTGCCTTCTAAAGATATACAAACAGCTAAAAAAAGAGTCAGCTGAGAATGCACGTAATGGGACGCATCTATTCCGCCCATGAAGCCTTTGAAAACCTCCAAAAGTCGTCAACAATGCTCCATTTTATTTTTATTATTATTAACATTGTTATCTGACCCGGGTTCAATTCCACCCTCGGCCATCTCTGTGTGGAGTTTGCATGTTCTCCCCGTGCATGCGTGGGTTTGCCACATTCCAAAAACATGCTAGCTTAATTGGTGACTCCAAATTGTCCATAGGTATGAATGTGAGTGTGAATGGTTGTTTGTCTATATGTGCCCTGTGATTGGCTGGACACATAGACAAACAACCATTCACACTCACATTCATACCTATGGACAATTTGGAGTCGCCAATTAACCTAGCATTTTTTTTGGAATGTGGGAGGAAACCGGAGTACCCGGAGAAAACCCACACATGTACAGGGAGAACATGCAAACTCCACACAGGGATGGCCGAGGGTGGAATTGAACCCTGGTCTCCTAGCTGTGAGGTTTGCGCGCTAACCACTTGACCGCCGTGCAGCCCACTTTTAGGTGCAATGATAAAATAAAAAAAAGCACCTATAAAACATGAATAACTACAAAAATTGTGAAAATTGATGTTCAATTTGGAAATATCGGAAAAATTAGATATTATTTTATTTAAAACAATAATATACAGTCAGAAATCCCCCAGTTTTTGCATTTATATGTTGTTTGTTGTGAGAAATGGCCAGTCCCACTTTGTTCGACGGTCCTGAATGCACCAGATAACTTTCTCCAACATTGCACAAATGTGCATATTTGTTGCGCACAACCTCAAGTTAATTCATGCTAGCACACAGGCTCTTACCACACACAAACAACAATGTTATAATCTTCTCTCCGGCTTGTAGTGGTGGCTGGGGTGGGGTGGGGGGTGGGGAGGTCTGTATTCATTTTGTGCTTTTAATTTGATGTTGTTCCTGTCTTAGTTTTACATAATACATAATAAATAAGACAAATTAGACCCCCCTCTTCAACTGCACTTCGGGTGTAGAGAAAACCTCAGAAATATTATAAACCCCAGATGGGAATCAAACTCACAATGACTGGCTAAGGAGGACAACACCTTATCCATTCGGCCACTGGGGGCCATATAACCCATCACATAATAGGCTTCAAACAGAAAGAAAGAATTTGGTTAACAATAGGAACGCTCCAGACTGGTGAGCTTTATAAGGCCACCAACAAGATTTATTTTGAATTATCGATATTCTTCACATTGATTCGCAATTTTTTGCGTGTACGTTTGTGTGTTTACCTCGTGCTATCCTGAGCACCCTCATGATCCTGATGATGGTTGGGTTGATGGGCAGTGAGGCATTGATCTCAATTTCCTCCAGTGTGATGCCCATCACTGACAGCAGTACAATAGCCAGGTCCAACTGGTTCCATCTAAACACACACACACACACATGGTACGATTCACTTTGTCATCATCTGCGGAAGTGCAACCAAGTGAATTGTGTGCCTTATCTTGGTTTGAGTTTCAGGAATTCCTATGTTATGTTAATTCTCCAATGAATATTAATGTTTTACACTAACTTCATGCATCATTTGCATGATTCTCCCACCAGTGACCTGGCAGCTCATCACACCTGAGGCCCGACTGCTCCCTCCGATGAATATTTATGTCAATACAAGGAGACCACGTTCAATCCCACAGAGGCTGGAGGACCATTTACCTTTTAGCTTCATTCCTTCATCTGCTGCCATTTGAGAGCTCAATAACAAATGTGCATGTGTGATAACAACCACGTACAGTGTTGGCAGGTCCAGCTAATGTGGGCGGATGGAGGTCAGGAGGAACTCCAGCATGAGAAAGCAGTGATGTCTGTGGGCACAGCAGTTACATATATACAAGTCATCTGAATAATTTACTACCTCCTCCAAAGAGATGATGTTAGTGTCAATGATGGTTTGTGTGCAATCCTAAGGTCGAACTCAAATACTCAAAGATGAGCATCGAACCTGTGGAGGCGTGCAGCATTTCCCCATGAAAGAAACCACTACATGTATG
Organism: Doryrhamphus excisus; assembly: GCF_030265055.1. Classification (NCBI taxonomy): domain Eukaryota; kingdom Metazoa; phylum Chordata; class Actinopteri; order Syngnathiformes; family Syngnathidae; genus Doryrhamphus; species Doryrhamphus excisus. Next base: position 17,845,872 of record NC_080466.1, on the reverse strand, counting down.
GGTTCTTATGTTGGATGTGTTTGGATCATTGTTGTTAGTTAACAGGAATACACACAAAAAGAAAATTTCCTGTTTGCAGGAATTGTTGCACAGGAATTTGTAGAAGGTACGTTGGCCGAGGAAAAAAACAGAAAATATAATTTGAAGACCAGTTGAAAATGGCAGAGCTTAAAAATACAAAAAGAACAAATAAATAATGATAAAATAATTGGTTGATCATTGGTTGATTACCAGTTTAGATTCAATTCCTGTTGGTGAGAATGTTGACCACAGGCATTCCCATAATTTTGGTAGGTAGTCATGTTTCAACCCCAGATGTGACTCGAAGCTATACTCTCTGCCTTAGGAGCCAACCTGGGCCTCCTGTTTATATCTCCAACAAGCAAAATAAACTGGTAGAACTTTTTTTCAACGATCCCAAACTGGTCAGACAGCTGTATGATTTAAATAGGCGACAAAAAAATAACTGTTGAACAGCAAACATCAACATTTTAAACTACGCCAGATTGAACATTGCGAATGTAGCATTACTACAGGAACATGGACACCCCAGATAGGACTCGAACCTACAATCCCTGGCTTAGGAGGCCAGTGCCTTATCCATTAGGCCACTGGGGCTGTTTCATTCATACTGGTGGTCTTCCAACAAGCCAAACAATGTGGAATGGGAAGCTTCATTAGGTCAAACCCAGTAAAGAACCAGGACTGGTAATATAGAGGCTGCACACACCCCAGATAGGACTCGAACCTACAATCCCTGGCTTAGGAGGCCAGTGCCTTATCCATTGGGCCACTGGGGCTCTCTGCTTCCAACAAGCCCAACAAACTGGAATGGAAACTGGAAACGTTCAACAGCAAACAGTGTAAATGTAGTAACACAAAAGCTTCAGATAGGAGTTGGACCGACAATCCCTGGCTTTAGTCAAGGCAACAACTGACTTGGGCCACAGAGTGGGAAACGTTTAGCAAACGTTTACAAATTTCCCCACTGAGGGACGAATAAAGGCATATCTTAATCTCTTAAATGTAGTAAAACAGAAGCTCCCTACACACCCCAGAGTCCGTGAACATTGCGAATGTAGCAATATTACAGGAACAGGGCCTTATCCATTAGGCCACTGGGGCTCTCTGCTCTGAATTGAAGCGCAACAAAGGCAGTTATGTATGTTTGGTGGTAGTGGTCTTCCAAAAAGTGGAATGGGAAACTTCATCGGGCCAAACCCAGAAAAGAAGCAGAACTGGTAAAACCCGAGATGTGAGTGAGGGCAACAATTGACTTGGGCCAAGAGTTGGGAATGGTTTAGCAGTGAACAATGTAAATGTAGTAACACAAAAGATGTGTAAACGATGGTGATCCGTGCCTGAAAGAGGCTTTAGATTCAACTTCTTTGGGTGGGACGGTAAACCTCAGGAAGAACCATCACTTCAGCTTGGTAGATCGTACTGTTTTAACGCAAGATGGACACCCCAGATAGGACTCGAACCTACAATCCCTGGCTTAGGAGGCCAGTGCCTTATCCATTAGGCCACTGGGGCTCTCTGTTTCAGACAGAAGAGCAACAAAGGCAGTTATGTTCATACTGATGGTCTTCCAACAAGCCCAACAAACTGGAATGGAAACTGGAAACGTTCAACAGCAAACAATGTAAATGTAGTAACACAAAAGCTTCAGATAGGAGTTGAACAGACAATCCTTGGATTTAGTCAAGGCAATAATTGACTTGGGCCACAGAGTGGGAATCGTTTAGCAGTGAACAGTGTAAATGTAGTAAAACAGAAGCTCCGGTTTGGTGGTAGTGGTCTTCCAAAAAGTGGAATGGGAAACTTCATCGGGCCAAACCCAGAAAAGAACCAGAACTGGTAAAACCCCAGATGTGAGTGAGGGCAACAATTGACTTGGGCCAAGAGTTGGGAAATGGTTTAGCAGTGAACAATGTAAATGTAGTAACATTTGTAGTAACAAAAGATGTGTAAATGATGGTGATCTGTGCCTGAAAGAGGCTTTAGATTCAACTTCTTTGGGTGGGACGGTAAACCTCAGGAAGAACCATCATTTCAGCTTGGTAGATAGGAGACTAAAGTACTGTTTGAACCCAAGATGGACACCCCAGATAGGTCTTGAACCTACAATCCCTGGCTTAGGAGGCCAGTGCCTCATCCATTAGGCCACTGGGGGTCTCTGCTGTGAACAGAAGAGCAACAAAGGCAGCTGTTCTCATTCTGATGGTCTTCCAACAAGCCTAACAAACTGGAATGGGAAGTTTCATCGGGCCAAACACAGAAAAGAACCAGAACTGGTACAACCCCCGATGTGAGTCGAGGACTCACTCGGGCCACTAAAAAGAAAACCTTTAACAGCAAATAGTTGAAATGTAGTAACAGAGAGGGTGCACACACCCCAGATAGGACTCGAACCTACAATCCCTGGCTTAGGAGGCCAGTGCCTTATCCATTAGGCCACTGGGGCTCTCTTTTTCAGACAGAAAAGCAACAAAGGCAGCTGTGCTCATGCTGGTGGTCTTCCAACAAGCCAAACAAAGTGGAATGGGAAGCTTCATCGGGCCAAACCCAGAAAAGAACCAGAACTGGTACAACCCCAGATGTGAGTCGAGGACTCACTTGGGCCACTAAAAAGAAAACATTTAACAGCAAATAGTTGAAATGTAGTAATATAGAGGCTGCATACACCCCAGATAGGACTCTAACCTACAATCCCTGGTTTAGGAGGCCAGTGTCTTATCCATTAGGCCACTGGGGCTCTCTGCTCTGAATTGAAGCGCAACAAAGGCAGTTATGTATGTTTGGTGGTAGTGGTCTTCCAAAAAGTGGAATGGGAAACTTAATCGGGCCAAACCCAGAAAAGAAGCAGAACTGGTAAAACCCCAGATGTGAGTGAGGGCAACAATTGACTTGGACCAAGAGTTGGGAATGGTTTAGCAGTGAACAATGTAAATGTAGTAACACAAAAGATGGTGATCTGTGCCTGAAAGAGGCTTTAGATTCAACTTCTTTGGGTGGGACGGTAAACCTCAGGAAGAACCATCATTTCAGCTTGGTAGATCGTACTGTTTGAACCCAAGATGGACACCCCAGATAGGACTCGAACCTACAATCCCTGGCTTAGGAGGCCAGTGCCTTATCCATTAGGCCACTGGGGCTCTCTGTTTCAGACAGAAGAGCAACAAAGGCAGTTATGTTCATACTGATGGTCTTCCAACAAGCCCAACAAACTGGAATGGAAACTGGAAACGTTCAACAGCAAACAATGTAAATGTAGTAACACAAAAACTTCAGATAGGAGTTGAACCGACAATCCTTGGCTTTAGTCAAGGCAATAATTGACTTGTGCCACAGAGTGGGAATCGTTTAGCAGTGAACAGTGTAAATGTAGTAAAACAGAAGCTCCGGGGGCTCTCTGCTCTGAACTGAAGCGCAACAAAGGCAGTTATGTATGTTTGGTGGTAGTGGTCTTCCATCAAGCCAAACAAAGTGGAATCAAAACCAGATGTGAGTCGAGGCATCGACTTGGGCCACAGAGCGGGAATCGTTTAGCAGTGAACAGTGTAAATGTAGTAAAACAGAAGCTCCCTACACACCCCAGAGTCCGTGAACATTGCGAATATAGTATTATTACAGCAACATGGACACCCCAGATAGGACTCGAACCCACAATCCCTGGCTTAGGAGGCCAGTGCCTTATCCATTAGGCCACTGGGGCTGTTTCATTCATGCTGGTGGTCTTCCAACAAGCCAAACAATGTGGAATGGGAAGCTTCATCAGGTCAAACCCAGTAAAGAACCAGGACTGGTACAACCTCAGATGTCTGTTGAGGTAACAATTGTCTTGGGCCACAAAAAAGAAAACGTTCAACATCAAATAGTGTAAATGTAGTAATACAGCAGCTCAATAAACACCCCAGATAGGACTCGAACCTACAATCCCTGGCTTAGGAGGCCAGTGCCTTATCCATTAGGCCACTGGGGCTCTCTGTTTCAGACAGAAGAGCAACAAAGGCAGTTATGTTCATACTGATGGTCTTCCAACAAGCCCAACAAACTGGAATGGAAACTGGAAACGTTCAGCAGCAAACAGTGTAAATGTAGTAATACAAAAGCTTCAGATAGGAGTTGAACCGACAATCCCTGGCTTTAGTCAAGGCAATAATTGACTTGGGCCACAGAGTGGGAATCGTCTAGCAGTGAACAGTGTAAATGTAGTAAAACAGAAGCTCCAGGGGCTCTCTGCTCTGAACTGAAGCGCAACAAAGGCAGTTATGTATGTTTGGTGGTAGTGGTCTTCCAACAAGCCAAACAAAGTGGAATGGGAAGCGTCATCAGGTCAAACCCAGTAAAGAACCAGGACTGGTACAACCTCAGATGTCTGTTGAGGTAACAATTGTCTTGGGCCACAAAAAAGAAAACATTCAACATCAAATAGTGTAAATGTAGTAATACAGCAGCTTCCTAAACACCCCAGATAGGACTCGAACCTACAATCCCTGGCTTAGGAGGCCAGTGCCTTATCCATTAGGCCACTGGGGCTCTCTGCTCTGAACTGAAGCGCAACAAAGGCAGTTATGTATGTTTGGTGGTAGTGGTCTTCCAAAAAGTGGAATGGGAAACTTCATCAGGCCAAACCCAGAAAAGAACCAGAACTGGTAAAACCCCAGATGTGAGTGAGGGCAACAATTGACTTGGGCCAAGAGTTGGGAATGGTTTAGCAGTGAACAATGTAAATGTAGTAACACAAAAGATCCACATTCACGGAGAGCGCTTGCGTAAAAGATCGTCATCTGTGCCTGAAAGAGGCGTTAGACACAACTTTGTTGGGTGGGACGGTAAACCACAGGAAGAACCATCATTTTAGCTTGGTAGATAGGAGACTGTCAAACCTAGTAAAGAACAAGAACTGCTACAACCTCAGATGTCTGTTGAGGTAACAATTGTCTTGGGCCACAAAGCAGTAATCGTTCAACATCAAATAGTGTAAATGTAGTAAAACATAAGTCCCCTAAACACCCCAGATAGGACTCGAACCTACAATCCCTGGCTTAGGAGGCCAGTGCCTTATCCATTAGGCCACTGAGGCTCTCTGCGTCAGACAGAAGAGCAACAAAGGCAGTTATGTTCATACTGATGGTCTTCCAACAAGCCCAACAAACTGAAATGGAAACTGGAAACGTTTAACAGCAAACAGTGTAAATGTAGTAAAACAAAAGCTCCCTACACACCCCAGATTCCGTGAACATTTTGAATGTAGCATTACTACAGGAACATGGACACCCCAGATAGGACTCGAACCTACAATCCCTGGCTTAGGAGGCCAGTGCCTTATCCGTTAGGCCACTGGGGCTCTCTGCTCTGAACTGAAGCGCAACAAAGGCAGTTATGTATGTTTGGTGGTAGTGGTCTTCCAAAAAGTGGAATGGGAAACTTCATCGGGCCAAACCCAGAAAAGAACCAGAACTGGTAAAACCCCAGATGTGAGTGAGGGCAACAATTGACTTGGGCCAAGAGTTGGGAATGGTTTAGCAGTGAACAATGTAAATGTAGTAACACAAAAGATGGTGATCTGTGCCTGAAAGAGGAATTAGATTCAACATCTTTGGGTGGGACGGTAAACCTCAGGAAGAACCATCATTTCAGCTTGGTAGATCGGAGACTAAAGTACTGTTTGAACCCAAGATGGACACCCCAGATAGGACTCGAACCTACAATCCCTGGCTTAGGAGGCCAGTGCCTTATCCATCAGGCCACTGGGGCTCTCTGCTTCAGACAGAAGAGCAACAAAGGCAGTTATGTATGTTTGGTGGTAGTGGTCTTCCAAAAAGTGGAATGGGAAACTTCATCGGGCCAAACCCAGAAAAGAACCAGAACTGGTAAAACCCCAGATGTGAGTGAGGGCAACAATTGACTTGGGCCAAGAGTTGGGAATGGTTTAGCAGTGAACAATGTAAATGTAGTAACACAAAAGATGTGTAAGTGATGGTGATCTGTGCCTGAAAGAGGCTTTAGATTCAACTTCTTTGGGTGGGACGGTAAACCCCAGGAAGAACCATCATTTCAGCTGGGTAGATTGGAGACTGAAGTACTGTTTGAACCCAAGATGGACACCCCAGATAGGACTCGAACCTACAATCCTGGCTTAGGAGGCCAGTGCCTTATCCATTAGGCCACTGGGGCTCTTTGCTTTGAGCAGAAGAGCAACAAAGGCAGTTATGTTGATACTGATGGGCCAGAACTGGTACAACCCCAGATGTGAGTGAGGGCAACAATTGACTTGGGCCAAGAGTGGGAATTGTTTAGCAGTGAAAAATGTAAATGTAGTAACACAAAAGATCCACATTCGGCGAGCGCTTGTGTAAAAGATCGTCATTTGTGCCTGAAAGAAGCATGAGACTCAGCTTCTTTGGGTGGGACGGTAAACCACAGGAAGAACCATCATTTTAGCTTGGTAGATAGGAGACTAAAGTACTGTTCCAACCCAAGATGGACACCCCAGATAGGACTCGAACCTACAATCCCTGGCTTAGGAGGCCAGTGCCTTATCCATTAGGCCACTGGGGCTCTCTGCTTCAGACAGAAGAGCAACAACGGCAGTTATGCTCATACTGATGGTCTTCCAACAAGACAAAAAAACTGGAATGGAACGTTTCATCGGGCCAAAACCAGAAAAAAAACACCAGATGTGAGTAAAGGCAACAATTGACTTGGGCCACAGAGTGGGAATGGTTTAGCAGTGAACAATGTAAATGTAGTAACACAAAAGTTCCACATTCACTGAGAGCGCTTGTGTAAAAGATCATCATCTGTGCCTGAAAGAAGCATGAGACTCAACTTCTTTGGGTGGGACAGTAAAACACAGGAAGAACCATCATTTCAGCTTCGTAGATAGGAGACGAAAGTACTGTTTTAACCCAAGATGGACACCCCAGATAGGACTCGAACCTACAATCCCTGGCTTAGGAGGCCAGTGCCTTATCCGTTAGGCCACTGGGGTTCTCTGCTCTGAACTGAAGCGCAACAAAGGCAGTTATTTATGTTTGGTGGTAGTGGTCTTCCAAAAAGTGGAATGGGAAACTTCATCGGGCCAAACCCAGAAAAGAACCAGAACTGGTAAAACCCGAGATGTGAGTGAGGGCAACAATTGACTTGGGCCAAGAGTTGGGAATGGTTTAGCAGTGAACAATGTAAATGTAGTAACACAAAAGATGTGTAAATGATGGTGATCTGTGCCTGAAAGAGGCTTTAGATTCAACTTCTTTGGGTGGGACGGTAAACCTCGGGAAGAACCATCATTTCAGCTTGGTAGATCGGAGACTAAAGTACTGTTTGAACCCAAGATGGACACCCCAGATAGGACTCGAACCTACAATCCCTGACTTAGGAGGCCAGTGCCTTATCCATTAGGCCACTGGGGCTGTTTTGTTCATGCTGGTGGTCTTCCAACAAGCCAAACAAAGTGGAATGGGAAGCTTCCTCGGGTCAAACCTAGTAAAGAACCAGAACTGGTACAACCCAAGATGTCTGTTGAGGTAACAATTGTCTTGGGCCACAAAGCAGTAATCGTTCAACATCAAATAGTGTAAATGTAGTAATACAGAAGTTCTCTAAAGACCCCAGATAGGACTCAAACCTACAATCCCTGGCTTAGGAGGCCAGCGCCTTATCCATTAGGCCACTGGGGCTCACTACTTCAGACAGAAGAGCAACAAAGGCAGCTGTGCTCATGCTGGTGGTCTTCCAACAAGCCAAACAAAGTGGAATGGGAAGCTTCATCGGGCCAAACCCAGAAAAGAACCAGAACTGGTACAACCCCAGATGTGAGTCGAGGACTCACTTGGGCCTCTAAAAAGAAAACGTTTAACAGCAAATAGTTGAAACGTAGTAATATAGAGGCTGCATACACCCCAGATAGGACTCGAACCTACAATCCCTGGCTTAGGAGGCCAGTGCCTTATCCATTAGGCCACTGGGGCTCTCTGCTTCAGACAGAAGAGCAACAAAGGCAGTTATGTATGTTTGGTGGTAGTGGTCTTCCAAAAAGTGGAATGGGAAACTTCATCGGGCCAAACCCAGAAAAGAACCAGAACTGGTAAAACCCCAGATGTGAGTGAGGGCAACAATTGACTTGGGCCAAGAGTTGGGAATGGTTTAGCAGTGAACAATGTAAATGTAGTAACACAAAAGATGTGTAAGTGATGGTGATCTGTGCCTGAAAGAGGCTTTAGATTCAACTTCTTTGGGTGGGACGGTAAACCCCAGGAAGAACCATCATTTCAGCTTGGTAGATTGGAGACTAAAGTACTGTTTCAACCCAAGATGGACACCGCAGATGGGACTCGAACCTACAATCCCTGGCTTAGGAGGCCAGCGCCTTATCCATTAGGCCACTGGGGCTCTTTGCTTTGAGCAGAAGAGCAACAAAGGCAGTTATGTTGATACTGATGGGCCTCCGTCAAGCCAAACAAAGTGGAATGGGAAGCTTCATCAGGCCAAACCCAGAAAAGAACCAGAACCAGAACTGGTACAACCCCAGATGTGAGTGAGGGCAACAATTGACTTGGGCAAAGAGTGAGAATGGTTTATTAGTGAACAATGTAAATGTAGTAACACAAAAGATCCACATTCACGGAGAGCGCTTGTGTAAAAGATCATCATCTGTGCCTGAAAGAGGCGTTAGACTCAACTTTGTTGGGTGGGACGGTAAACCACAGGAAGAACCATCTTTTTAGCTTGGTAGATAGGAGACTAAAGTACTGTTTCAACCCAAGATGGACACCCCAGATAGGACTCGAACCTACAATCCCTGACTTAGGAGGCCAGACTTAGGAGAACCAGAACTGGTACAACCCCAGATGTGAGTCGAGGACTCACTTGGGCCACTAAAAAGAAAACGTTTAACAGCAAATAGTTGAAATGTAGTAACAGAGAGGCTGCACACACCCCAGATAGGAGTCAAACATACAATCCCTGGCTTAGGAGGCCAGTGCCTTATCCATTAGGCCACTGGGGCTCTTTGCTTTGAGCAGAAGAGCAACAAAGGCAGTTATGTTGATACTGATGGGCCAGAACTGGTACAACCCCAGATGTGAGTGAGGGCAACAATTGACTTGGGCCAAGAGTGGGAATTGTTTAGCAGTAAAAAATGTAAATGTAGTAACACAAAAGATCCACATTCGGCGAGCGCTTGTGTAAAAGATCGTCATTTGTGCCTGAAAGAAGCATGAGACTCAGCTTCTTTGGGTGGGACAGTAAACCACAGGAAGAACCATCATTTTAGCTTGGTAGATAGGAGACTAAAGTACTGTTTCAACCCAAGATGGACACCCCAGATAGGACTCGAACCTACAATCCCTGGCTTAGGAGGCCAGTGCCTTATCCATTAGGCCACTGGGGCTCTCTGCTGTGAACAGAAGAGCAACAAAGGCAGCTGTGCTCATACTGATGGTCTTCCACCAAGCCTAACAAACTGGAATGGGAAGCTTCATCGGGCCAAACCCAGAAAAGAACCAGAACTGGTACAACCCCAGATGTGAGTCGAGGACTCACTTTGGCCTCTAAAAAGAAAACGTTTAACAGCAAATAGTTGAAATGTAGTAATAGAGAGGCTGCACACACCCCAGATAGGACTCAACTTCTTTGGGTGGGACAGTAAAACACAGGAAGAACCATCATTTCAGCTTCGTAGATAGGAGACGAAAGTACTGTTTTAACCCAAGATGGACACCCCAGATAGGACTCGAACCTACAATCCCTGGCTTAGGAGGCCAGTGCCTTATCCGTTAGGCCACTGGGGCTCTCTGCTCTGAACTGAAGCGCAACAAAGGCAGTTATGTATGTTTGGTGGTAGTGGTCTTCCAAAAAGTGGAATGGGAAACTTCATCGGGCCAAACCCAGAAAAGAACCAGAACTGGTAAAACCCGAGATGTGAGTGAGGGCAACAATTGACTTGGGCCAAGAGTTGGGAATGGTTTAGCAGTGAACAATGTAAATGTAGTAACACAAAAGATGTGTAAATGATGGTGATCTGTGCCTGAAAGAGGCTTTAGATTCAACTTCTTTGGGTGGGACGGTAAACCTCGGGAAGAACCACCATTTCAGCTTGGTAGATCGGAGACTAAAGTACTGTTTGAACCTAAGATGGACACCCCATATAGGACTCGAACCTACAATCCCTGGCTTAGGAGGCCAGTGCCTTATCCATTAGGCCACTGGGGCTCTCTGTTGCCATCCAAAGAGCTGTTTATGCTGATGGTCTTCCAACATGGCGGACCAGAATTCATAAAAACAAAACACACTCCAAAACACTTTGGAGATCGCATTCACGGAGAGCGCCTGCGTAAATGATCGTGATCTGTGCCTGAAAGAGGCTTTAGATTCAACTTCTTTGGGTGGGACGGTAAACCACAGGAAGAACCATCATTTCATCTTGGTAGATCTGAGACTAAAGTACTGTTTCAACCCAAGATGTGAGTTGAGGCAACAATTGACTTGGGCCACAGAGTGTGAATCGTTTAGCAGGAACAGTGTAAATGTAGTAATACATAAGCTCCTTCGACCAAGGAAACGCTTAACAGCAAATAGGTAATAGAGAGGATGCACACACCCCAGATAGGACTCGAACCTACAATCCCTGGCTTAGGAGGCCAGTGCCTTATCCTTTAGGCCACCGGGGCTCTCTGCTGTGATCACAAGAGCAACAAAGGCAGATTTGTTTATGCTGGTGGTCTTCCAACAAGCCCAACAAACTGGAATGGAAACTGGAAACGTTCAACAGCAAACAATGTAAATGTAGTAACACAAAAACTTCAGATAGGAGTTGAACCGACAATCCTTGGCTTTAGTCAAGGCAATAATTGACTTGGGCCACAGAGTGGGAATCGTTTAGCAGTGAACAGTGTAAATGTAGTAAAACAGAAGCTCCGGGGGCTCTCTGCTCTGAACTGAAGCGCAACAAAGGCAGTTATGTATGTTTGGTGGTAGTGGTCTTCCAACAAGCCAAACAAAGTGGAATGGGAAGCGTCATCAGGTCAAACCCAGTAAAGAACCAGGACTGGTACAACCTCAGATGTCTGTTGAGGTAACAATTGTCTTGGGCCACAAAAAAGAAAACATTCAACATCAAATAGTGTAAATGTAGTAATACAGCAGCTTCCTAAACACCCCAGATAGGACTCGAACCTACAATCCCTGGCTTAGGAGGCCAGTGCCTTATCCATTAGGCCACTGGGGCTCTCTGCTCTGAACTGAAGCGCAACAAAGGCAGTTATGTATGTTTGGTGGTAGTGGTCTTCCATCAAGCCAAACAAAGTGGAATCAAAACCAGATGTGAGTCGAGGCATCGACTTGGGCCACAGAGCGGGAATCGTTTAGCAGTGAACAGTGTAAATGTAGTAAAACAGAAGCTCCCTACACACCCCAGAGTCCGTGAACATTGCGAATATAGTATTATTACAGCAACATGGACACCCCAGATAGGACTCGAACCCACAATCCCTGGCTTAGGAGGCCAGTGCCTTATCCATTAGGCCACTGGGGCTGTTTCATTCATGCTGGTGGTCTTCCAACAAGCCAAACAATGTGGAATGGGAAGCTTCATCAGGTCAAACCCAGTAAAGAACCAGGACTGGTACAACCTCAGATGTCTGTTGAGGTAACAATTGTCTTGGGCCACAAAAAAGAAAACGTTCAACATCAAATAGTGTAAATGTAGTAATACAGCAGCTCAATAAACACCCCAGATAGGACTCGAACCTACAATCCCTGGCTTAGGAGGCCAGTGCCTTATCCATTAGGCCACTGGGGCTCTCTGTTTCAGACAGAAGAGCAACAAAGGCAGTTATGTTCATACTGATGGTCTTCCAACAAGCCCAACAAACTGGAATGGAAACTGGAAACGTTCAGCAGCAAACAGTGTAAATGTAGTAATACAAAAGCTTCAGATAGGAGTTGAACCGACAATCCCTGGCTTTAGTCAAGGCAATAATTGACTTGGGCCACAGAGTGGGAATCGTCTAGCAGTGAACAGTGTAAATGTAGTAAAACAGAAGCTCCAGGGGCTCTCTGCTCTGAACTGAAGCGCAACAAAGGCAGTTATGTATGTTTGGTGGTAGTGGTCTTCCAACAAGCCAAACAAAGTGGAATGGGAAGCGTCATCAGGTCAAACCCAGTAAAGAACCAGGACTGGTACAACCTCAGATGTCTGTTGAGGTAACAATTGTCTTGGGCCACAAAAAAGAAAACATTCAACATCAAATAGTGTAAATGTAGTAATACAGCAGCTTCCTAAACACCCCAGATAGGACTCGAACCTACAATCCCTGGCTTAGGAGGCCAGTGCCTTATCCATTAGGCCACTGGGGCTCTCTGCTCTGAACTGAAGCGCAACAAAGGCAGTTATGTATGTTTGGTGGTAGTGGTCTTCCAAAAAGTGGAATGGGAAACTTCATCAGGCCAAACCCAGAAAAGAACCAGAACTGGTAAAACCCCAGATGTGAGTGAGGGCAACAATTGACTTGGGCCAAGAGTTGGGAATGGTTTAGCAGTGAACAATGTAAATGTAGTAACACAAAAGATCCACATTCACGGAGAGCGCTTGCGTAAAAGATCGTCATCTGTGCCTGAAAGAGGCGTTAGACACAACTTTGTTGGGTGGGACGGTAAACCACAGGAAGAACCATCATTTTAGCTTGGTAGATAGGAGACTGTCAAACCTAGTAAAGAACAAGAACTGCTACAACCTCAGATGTCTGTTGAGGTAACAATTGTCTTGGGCCACAAAGCAGTAATCGTTCAACATCAAATAGTGTAAATGTAGTAAAACATAAGTCCCCTAAACACCCCAGATAGGACTCGAACCTACAATCCCTGGCTTAGGAGGCCAGTGCCTTATCCATTAGGCCACTGAGGCTCTCTGCGTCAGACAGAAGAGCAACAAAGGCAGTTATGTTCATACTGATGGTCTTCCAACAAGCCCAACAAACTGAAATGGAAACTGGAAACGTTTAACAGCAAACAGTGTAAATGTAGTAAAACAAAAGCTCCCTACACACCCCAGATTCCGTGAACATTTTGAATGTAGCATTACTACAGGAACATGGACACCCCAGATAGGACTCGAACCTACAATCCCTGGCTTAGGAGGCCAGTGCCTTATCCGTTAGGCCACTGGGGCTCTCTGCTCTGAACTGAAGCGCAACAAAGGCAGTTATGTATGTTTGGTGGTAGTGGTCTTCCAAAAAGTGGAATGGGAAACTTCATCGGGCCAAACCCAGAAAAGAACCAGAACTGGTAAAACCCCAGATGTGAGTGAGGGCAACAATTGACTTGGGCCAAGAGTTGGGAATGGTTTAGCAGTGAACAATGTAAATGTAGTAACACAAAAGATGGTGATCTGTGCCTGAAAGAGGAATTAGATTCAACATCTTTGGGTGGGACGGTAAACCTCAGGAAGAACCATCATTTCAGCTTGGTAGATCGGAGACTAAAGTACTGTTTGAACCCAAGATGGACACCCCAGATAGGACTCGAACCTACAATCCCTGGCTTAGGAGGCCAGTGCCTTATCCATCAGGCCACTGGGGCTCTCTGCTTCAGACAGAAGAGCAACAAAGGCAGTTATGTATGTTTGGTGGTAGTGGTCTTCCAAAAAGTGGAATGGGAAACTTCATCGGGCCAAACCCAGAAAAGAACCAGAACTGGTAAAACCCCAGATGTGAGTGAGGGCAACAATTGACTTGGGCCAAGAGTTGGGAATGGTTTAGCAGTGAACAATGTAAATGTAGTAACACAAAAGATGTGTAAGTGATGGTGATCTGTGCCTGAAAGAGGCTTTAGATTCAACTTCTTTGGGTGGGACGGTAAACCCCAGGAAGAACCATCATTTCAGCTGGGTAGATTGGAGACTGAAGTACTGTTTGAACCCAAGATGGACACCCCAGATAGGACTCGAACCTACAATCCTGGCTTAGGAGGCCAGTGCCTTATCCATTAGGCCACTGGGGCTCTTTGCTTTGAGCAGAAGAGCAACAAAGGCAGTTATGTTGATACTGATGGGCCAGAACTGGTACAACCCCAGATGTGAGTGAGGGCAACAATTGACTTGGGCCAAGAGTGGGAATTGTTTAGCAGTGAAAAATGTAAATGTAGTAACACAAAAGATCCACATTCGGCGAGCGCTTGTGTAAAAGATCGTCATTTGTGCCTGAAAGAAGCATGAGACTCAGCTTCTTTGGGTGGGACGGTAAACCACAGGAAGAACCATCATTTCAGCTTCGTAGATAGGAGACGAAAGTACTGTTTTAACCCAAGATGGACACCCCAGATAGGACTCGAACCTACAATCCCTGGCTTAGGAGGCCAGTGCCTTATCCGTTAGGCCACTGGGGTTCTCTGCTCTGAACTGAAGCGCAACAAAGGCAGTTATTTATGTTTGGTGGTAGTGGTCTTCCAAAAAGTGGAATGGGAAACTTCATCGGGCCAAACCCAGAAAAGAACCAGAACTGGTAAAACCCGAGATGTGAGTGAGGGCAACAATTGACTTGGGCCAAGAGTTGGGAATGGTTTAGCAGTGAACAATGTAAATGTAGTAACACAAAAGATGTGTAAATGATGGTGATCTGTGCCTGAAAGAGGCTTTAGATTCAACTTCTTTGGGTGGGACGGTAAACCTCGGGAAGAACCATCATTTCAGCTTGGTAGATCGGAGACTAAAGTACTGTTTGAACCCAAGATGGACACCCCAGATAGGACTCGAACCTACAATCCCTGACTTAGGAGGCCAGTGCCTTATCCATTAGGCCACTGGGGCTGTTTTGTTCATGCTGGTGGTCTTCCAACAAGCCAAACAAAGTGGAATGGGAAGCTTCCTCGGGTCAAACCTAGTAAAGAACCAGAACTGGTACAACCCAAGATGTCTGTTGAGGTAACAATTGTCTTGGGCCACAAAGCAGTAATCGTTCAACATCAAATAGTGTAAATGTAGTAATACAGAAGTTCTCTAAAGACCCCAGATAGGACTCAAACCTACAATCCCTGGCTTAGGAGGCCAGCGCCTTATCCATTAGGCCACTGGGGCTCACTACTTCAGACAGAAGAGCAACAAAGGCAGCTGTGCTCATGCTGGTGGTCTTCCAACAAGCCAAACAAAGTGGAATGGGAAGCTTCATCGGGCCAAACCCAGAAAAGAACCAGAACTGGTACAACCCCAGATGTGAGTCGAGGACTCACTTGGGCCTCTAAAAAGAAAACGTTTAACAGCAAATAGTTGAAACGTAGTAATATAGAGGCTGCATACACCCCAGATAGGACTCGAACCTACAATCCCTGGCTTAGGAGGCCAGTGCCTTATCCATTAGGCCACTGGGGCTCTCTGCTTCAGACAGAAGAGCAACAAAGGCAGTTATGCTCATACTGATGGTCTTCCAACAAGACAAAAAAACTGGAATGGAAAGTTTCATCGGGCCAAAACCAGAAAAAAACCCCAGATGTGAGTAAAGGCAACAATTGACTTGGGCCACAGAGTGGGAATGGTTTAGCAGTGAACAATGTAAATGTAGTAACACAAAAGTTCCACATTCACTGAAAGCGCTTGTGTAAAAGATCATCATCTGTGCCTGAAAGAAGCATGAGACTCAACTTCTTTGGGTGGGACAGTAAAACACAGGAAGAACCATCATTTCAGCTTCGTAGATAGGAGACGAAAGTACTGTTTTAACCCAAGATGGACACCCCAGATAGGACTGGAACCTACAATCCCTGGCTTAAGAGGCCAGTGCCTTATCCATTAGGCCACTGGGGCTGTTTAAGGTCATCAGAATAATGGTGTTTTCCAACATTGGAAGAAGGACAAAAAAACAGGAAATATGTCATTTTCACTTCCTAACTGCACCATGCTGTACTGAGCTGTACTTATTCAGTATTGTCACAGACCTTAGCGAGGGATCAGTTGCGGTGTCCATCTCGATATAAAAAAAATGTAATCACAGCTCCACCAATACACAAGTCATATTTTTCACAGTTCAGTGCAAAACTTTATTTTTTGGGAACTCATTTCGCTGCCAAGTAGCAGAATGGGATAAATGTTCCTGTACAGTCTTGCCCCAGATTATATCTCAATGGAGGAGATAGAAAAAGTAGTAAACACACTGAAAACGAGGCCACCAAACTGATCCAAAACACATGAAGTGCAACAGTTCGGGGTGAGAGGCAAATGCATGGTGGTGGTGGGGGTGGTGGGGGGCACAGTCATACACGGTCAACAATGTAAAGAGTACAAAATCTGAAGAGAGAACAAAAAGACGGACAGCAGAACAAACACCCCCCCCCCCCCAAAACATTCAGTTCCTTCAGCGCACACACACGCCATTCTAAAAATGGAGCAGCAGATGTAATAATAAATATTTCTACAGAGGGAAATGTGAAGTAATATGCAGCAACAGCTGCTCCACATGGAGGCCAGTGCCATGCTGGGCTGGACGGCAGAGGACCGACTCCATACTGATTCCATTAACATTCTATTTTCTGCACCTGCACAGCTTTGGCGTAGGTGTTTAAAAAAAAATAAAATAAATATTCCTCCCCAAAAGATGAAAACCCCCCAAATGTCATTACCAGTTTTCTTCCTCACTACGAAGAAATGACAAATTAGTCATGCATTGCTCATAAGCTTTAATCGTTTTGATTCTGAGCACTTATTTATCCTTACATTTACTCATATTGGACTATAAAGTTCAAAGAATGACAAATATACAAATGGTGGGTTGGTACCTGTCTTTGAAGAAACGCCGAAATCCGAAGGCCACCAGCTTGAGCGATGCTTCAATGACAAAGGTGGAGGTGAAGAAGTAGTTGCAGTACTTCAGTGCTGTTTCCAGAGACTGAAATGGAAAGGATAACTTTTAAAATGATATAGTCCGAAATACCTTTCATTTAGTTTTATTTAATGGCGCTGGGTTCACATGCACTTTTTTGTGTCAGTGTATACTATTTAATCAAAAACAGTTCAATACAGTAAAAACAATGCAGATAAGTCAAGTTCAACTTGTAACTTTAAGTAAATGGAACCAACTGGGCTGGAAGAATGAAGCTAACCGAGTAGTATCATACGTGACGTCAGACTTGAGAATACACTTTAAGAATGGGAATACGACTGATTTGCAATTTCTACTCATATACCAGAAATTTGGACCTCATTTTGGGCCCTAAGCTTACACCCTAAACTGTGTACAGTATACTTCTCATCAAAATATTTAAGACCAGTTGAAAAACTGCAGGGGCTGCACAGTGATCGAGTGGTTAGCGTGCAGACCTCACAGCTCTGAGATTATTTTCTTATTTAGTTATTATTCTTATTTAGTTTATTATTTTATTATTTTATTATTTTATTATTTTATTATTTTATTATTTTATTATTTCATTATTTTATTATTTTATTATTTTATTATTTTATTATTTTATTATTTTATTATTTTATTATTTTATTATTTTATTATTTTATTATTTTATTATTTTATTATTTTATTATTTTATTATTTTATTATTTTATTATTTTATTATTTTATTATTTTATTATTTTATTATTTTATTATTTTATTATTTTATTATTTTATTATTTTATTATTTTATTATTTTATTATTTTAACTCTGTGTGGAGTTTGCATGTTCCAAAAACATGCTAGTTTAATTGGCGACTCCAAATTGTCCATAGGTATGAATGTGAGTGTGAATGGTTGTTTGTCTATATGTGCCCTGTGATTGGCTGGCCACCAGTCCAGGGTGTACCCCGCCTCTCGCTCGAAAACAGCTGGGATAGGCTCCAGCACCGCCCGCGACTCTTGTGAGGATAAGCACTAGAAAATGAATGAATGAATGAAAAACAGCAGGAATTTATAATTTGCACTATTGGACCTCAAGGACGCTCAAAAGTTATTTTTTTAAAGGAGAATAAGAGTGAGACAAAAAATTTTTTTAGTAATTTTTTTTTGTAAACAAGCCTTACAAAGAAAAAGGCTTTTCAGAAAAGTTCAAGTCTTTAAAAGGTAAAATCTTGGCAAAAAGGTGCATTTAATATGATTTAGTGTAAGGTTGTCAGACTGTCAGGATCTCTTGATGGTATTTGAAACTTCTTTGAAGATCCTGAGGGTTATGGGAGAAAAAAATAAAGTGGTAGCCCCCCCCCCCCCCCCCCCCCAAAAAAAAAGGACCATCCTCGGTCCAGGTGGTACTGATGCAGAGTACAGTCCAATAACCATCAGACACCATCTGCCAGAGAAGGCTTTTCAGAACCAAAATGTCTCTGAAGGCCTCGTCTCCTTCAACACCACAAAAGGAGAAGAAAGTTTTATCCTCTGATGAGAAAAATGTACGCTTGACATTCCTGATGGCTTCCAACATTACTGGCATGACAAGGAGATCCCACCTGAGATGTTTTCCACATGGCAAAACAGGCTATGGCTGTGTGGAGATGTTGCAGGGGGGGGGGCATCCCTCATGACTGAAGACCCTGGTCTGTGTGGTAATGACTGGCTTTTTTAACAGGACTGCGCTTCATTAAGGTCTTCTTCTTCTTCTTTTTTTGGACCATCCCGCGTGTTCCCCTCATGTAAACTTTTTATCAGCTAATTAATCCGGAGTCTATTTTTCATGACCACTTAAGCAAACTCAAAGGCCAGTAAAACATCACCATTGCTTTCTATTCCGAGCACACGTTTTTTTATGACCAGTCGGCCATATTGTTTATGCTTCTGAGGCCAGTTAAAACGTCTCACCTGAGGCTGGCTGTAGTGCTCCAGGGACATGGTGATGACGTTGATGCAAATGATGAAGGTGATGACCAGGTCCAGGTAGTGACTGGTGCACAGCGTGTGGATCGCCAGGCGCGCCGGTCCGTACGATGCAAAGTAAGGAAGCTTCTGGGCCTCTGCAACGTCACAGTTAGATGTTAGATGTGGAGATAAACAATCAAATGGTAAGAAATACACAGAATTACATAATTAAGGTGGGTTCATTCCACTCTGGTTTCCTCCCACATTCCAAAAACATGCTAGGTTAATTAGCGACTATGCAGTATGCATAGGTATGAATGTGAGTGTGAATGGTTGTTTGTCTATATGTGCCCTGTGATTGGCTGGCCACCAGTCCAGGGTGTACCCCGCCTCTCGCCCGAAGACAGCTGGGATAGGCTAATCAGGCGAGAAAGTGGCCGTTTAGATTCCCAGTGTGCCATTTATTTGTCCAAATACCAACTGTTTACAATTTCGTTCAGGGTCCAGGGTCGCAGACCTCACATATGGGAGACCCGAGTTCAATTCCACCCTTGGCCATCTCTGTTTGCATGCGTGGGTTTTCTCCTGGTACTCTGGTTTCCTCCCACATTCCAAAAACATGCTAGGTTAATTAGCGACTCCAAATTGTCCATAGTAGGTATGAATGTGAGTGTGAATGGTTGTTTGTCTATATGTGCCCTGTGATTGGCTGGCCAGCAGTCCAGGGTCTTGTTTTCCCATCAATTAATGTACTTCACTTTTTATATGTTGCTATCTCAAAATATAAAAAAGCTCATCTCATCCCACAAAGTCATGATCCTTACTCCGTCTCTTCTTCTCCATTCGGCGCTGGCGCTTCTCCTCGCGCCGCCGCGCCTCCTCCACCTCCTGGTGCTGCCGACACTTGTGGAAGTTCTCCACCACCACGCCCACGAACATGTTGAGCACGAAGAAGCTGACGATGAGCAGGAAGGAGATGAAGTAGAGCAGCATCCACGGGTTGTTGTTGGTCACTGGCTGCGAGGCGGCGACATCAGGAAAGGGAAGTTAACTCTGTGTGTTGCTTTTTTTTTTGGCTTGGCTTTGACATGTGTCAAAAACATTTCGTCGTCATCCGTGTGGAATTGTTGGGGATCTACAGTCATCTTTTCGTGGTTTTGTAGTTTTTCAAATTAGATCGAATCAATAAATTATTTTGTGGTTGAATATGGCCCGTCATTATTAAAAACCACTGCACATTAAATCAAATTGTACTTATTCTTGGCCTCCACCATCATTTATTAGTTTTATTAGTATTTTATTAGTATTAGTTTCCCAATAGTATTCCAAATGGTGGGGCATAACTAAAAATAATTTAGAATCACTGCCCTAAATGTAATATTTTCAAGCATAAAATGTCTAAATGAGGCAACTAAACGAACTAAAATATAAATACAAATCAACAAACTACTTGTCAGTGTAGTATGTGAGAGGTAATACCAAAACAGACAGTTATTATAGGCTTACATTATCTCCCACAATAATAATAATAACCATTATCACAATCCTAAAAATAACACAGGATATTGTGTTATAACCCACAACAAGCAAAAACCTCCAATGTCACTTCCTGTCTGCCTGGATTAAAGTCCGCCAAGAAACACGAGCAGGAATTTTATTTGTGTCTTATTAGGTTTTATGGCTTATTTAGTTACTATTATTATGTCTACAATATTGGGTAATATGAGTGTAAAGCCGATCAGTCCAGGGACACTAGTGTGAGGCCCCCGCCTTGATATGAAAGTTTAATGTTAGTGCGGCCCGCGCAAGTTTGATATGGATGCTGTATGGTATCATGTACCCAGAAAAAAATTATTACATTTGATTAATGTTCATGTTAAAGGTTAAATAACTGTTAATAGTTATCCTCCCTATCCGTGTGGAAGTGGTACATTTTTGGCTATTTAAGTTTAAAGGAAATAACTTGAAGGCTACCGTTTAGGTCGCTCGCTCTCTAGTTTGCGAGTTAGCATGTGTCTCAAGACCCTGCAGTTGCGCAATATGTTGTAAATAAAAAAAGAGTATAAATGTGACTATAGTCGTGTTTTGTCATGTCTACAGGGCTCTAATAATGCTTTGTTCATTTTAATCTGAAAAAAATAACTTGTCTACCCACCAACTATATGTGGTTTCTTAAGTTTTTATTATTTGCCGTTTTATTGTTATTATTATATTTATGTATTTATTACTGGTTGATTGATGTTCTTTATTTTTGATTTGTTTATTTATTTTTCATCTTATTTTGTGTAGAAAAATAAAAAGTAAGATATTTGAGAACAGTGGAATGTTTTATCAGAGATTTTCTTGTAGAAAATCGAAACCAAAGCAAAGTTCATTCATTTTTCTGTTTTTAATAAATGTCTTTAATTAGTATTTTTATTTAATAAAAACCTGATGCGGCCCAGTCTCACCCAGACCAGTGGGCGAGACCAGTGGCCCCCAAGTAAATTAAGTTTGAGACCCCTGATATACAGTCTATGATAAATGCCTAAAAATATTGATATCAATACAGTATCGTGGAACAAAGTATCGCGATATATTGCTGAAACGATATTTTCTTACACACCTAGTGCAGCGCAAGGTGGCGCAGGGTGGCGCAGCATGGCGCACCCCATCCAGTGGTAATTTCGTCCAGGGCACCAATGTGCGCAGCCAATTTGGTCAAACTGGACTGCGTCCATTTTCCACTTGCCACAGTGAAGATTTTTTGACAAAACGGCGCACCCAAGGTGCCCTTAAAGATGGCCACCTCCAACCTTGTCTATTCTTGGTGCAGGAAAAGTGCACTCAGCGCTGTGGTAAATTGGCTGACGGGTGCACGGTGCACACACGTCACCAAAACCTCCTAGGCAGGTTTTTCAGAGTCCCATCACATCTGATATCACATGAAACATGTCACGGGTAAAAATGGCAAAATTATGATACCAACTAATGAATCATAAATCTCATTCTTTTAACTCGTGTATCTAGATGCGTATTGAATTGTTTACCACAAAGAGATTCACATCCCTAGTGGTTTTTGAGTGTACAATCCAGTAATATAAAGGTGGGAGGTTTCTATTCAGTGTGTGATTCCAATTTTATTGACAGAAAATGAGAATTGCATTCAAAATGTTAATAGGTTTTACAATATCTCCATATTTCTAAAGAAGTGTGAGCCAATTATTCCAAACCCAGGTAGCGAGCGCTACCACATCATTCCAGCAGCGGACACAATACCTCCAGCAGATTGGGAGGAGTGTCCATACAGGTAGTTATCACATGGAGTCATTACCAAACAACAGTTAGGCTCAAGTGTCACACAAAGCCCAGATGAGAGTCACACTCTCAATTGTACGCATAGATGAAAGCTAAAATTGGATTAGTCATTCATAGCGACCACGATGGCGCGCGCTGACACTTTTCTACCTCCGAGCCAAAGGAAGAAAAGCTCCCTTTAATGGATTACCTAATGGACTTCAAAAGCAATTTTGAGAGCGGGACGTGTTCAGTTGACTTTGAGAGCGTGCGCCTGAAGGCACCATATGTGATGCACACGTGCAAACTTGTCTGATTTGCACATAAACACATTTAGTATCTTGGTTCTTTAAGGAGCCAATGCGTACAAACTGACCAGTACCAGGAATTTGTGATAGATGAGGTGAAAAGTTATACTGTAGTATTTATGTGTGTGTGTTACCTGCTGGTCTATCCCCACTGCATCCAGTCCATGATACATGATGTTGACCCAGCCGTCTTTGGAGGCCAGCACAAACAAGGACATCAGAGCCTTGGAAAGGGATACACAGGGATACACATTTTAAATACAGTAGCTATATCATAATATTTCTTGAAAACTATACTTGTTGCCGCTTAGTACCTGTCCAAGATTGTCAAAGTTGTATTTGTGATGAACCCATCGGTGATTGGCAGCCAGGCAGTCCGATTTGTTGGTGATGTTCTTCACATCCAGGCCGACACAGTAGTAGAACTTGCCCTTGAAGAGCTGACATTTACAAACACACGAGAAACATGGTAATGGTAATGGTTTTATTTCATTTGAACATGCATCAGATTACAATTGAATGCATCACATAATCAGTTCACAGTTCCACATGTCCAAAAGGAGTAGGAAGAAGCAAAGCTTATTAAATCCTACCCCTCCATCTGGTACTTTTACAATCACTAACTTTTACATTTGTTCACTTCCTGCTTTCCTAATATAGTTTACGTATTTTTTTTGTGACATACTGAAGTAGGAGGTGATATGAGCATCCAATGACATAATGGGTACCATAGTAAGTGTCAACATAGTGATATATATAGCACATCATGACTGGTTCAAGAGTCCAAACAAAAAGTCCAAACATTATGGGAATAAAGTAAGAATTAGAAAAGGAAAATTTATAAGAAGAAAGTTGAAATGTTGTTGCTGGAAATTTTACAAAATCCAGCAGAAATGGAAAAAAATATTATATTATATAAAAAAAACTTTTGTTATTATTTTATTTATTTTATTTTATTTTAATGTTTTTTTATTACTTTTACAATCAGTAACTGTTACATTTGTTCATTTCCTAATATAATTTAAGTTTATTTTTGTTTGTTTGTTTAGTTTTTTTGGGGCGGCGGTTATTTTATTTTTTAATTTTTTAAATTTTTTGTCATGTACCAAAGTATGAGGTGATATGAGCATCAAATGACATAATGTGTACCATAGTAAGTGTCAATATAGTGATATGTATAGCACATCATGACTGGTTCAAGACTCTTCATCCTTGTATTTAGCAGACATCAACTGCTTGTATTGTTTCTTGAATTGGCTCATCGTTGTGCATTGTTTAAGGTCCTTACTCAATCCATTCCATAGTTTGATTCCACATACTGAAATGCTATGGCTTTTTAACGTAGTCCTAGCATATAAGTGTTTCAAATGTACTTCTTCCCTGAGATCATATTTCTCCTCTCTTGTAGAGAAGTATTGGATGACATTTTTAGCTAATTGGTTATTTTTAGCCTTATGCATTATTTTATTTTATTTTATTTTATTTTATTTTATTTTATTTTATTTTATTTTATTTTATTTTATTTTATTTTATTTTATTTTATTTTATTTTATTTTATTTTATTTTACAAATAAGGAATTAGTATGCTCTCTGTAGGCGGCATTATGAATTATCCTTACTGACCTTTTTTGCAGTACATTTAGTGAGTGAAGATGGCGGTGCCCATGTAATCGGCACCGCATGTTTTTTTTTTTTTTTTTTAGGAGCAGTTCCATAATTAGGATCGAACGCAGCTCCCTCTCACACATGAAAGACTCCGTCAACACGAGATGTTGACAGCTTCACAAAAGAGAAGATGCCTCATTGAAGAACTGCTGGAATGCTGAGAAGAATAAGGTTAAGATGATGGTTGCCAACATACACAGTTGGATGTTTACCTGAACTCCCAGGATTCCAAAGATGATGAAAAAGGCACAGCAGATGAGGACAATGTTGCCGATAGGCTTGAGGGAGGTAATGAGGGTCTCCACCACCAACTTCAGACCGGGAGCTCTGCTGATAACCCTGAGGGGGCGGAGCGTTCGGAGCAGCCGGAGAACGCGGAGCACGCCCAGGATCTTGGCGCCGCCTGCCATGGACACCACGATGTCGATGAGCGATACGAAGACCAGGAAGCCGTCCAGAATGTTCCAGCTGCTCCTCAAGTAGGCCGTCTCTCCCAGGTAAAGCCCCATGGACACCACCTGTGGAGATGACGAGGGGATGAAGATGGAGTGGTATCGTGCCCACACCATCTTTGTTGTTATGAACATCTTCTGGTCTTATTTAGCTTTTTTTGTTGTATGATTCCTGAAAGAGAAGAAAAATCTCATCCCGACGTATTCGCCATACGCCATAGCAAGCGGCTCTTCCCGCTGTAGACTTTGGTTCCCCCAAAACCATAGCAGTCGGTGCTCGGAAGCTAGCATGTTTACATTAACAAACGCAACCGTCAATCATTATTTGTACACTGCATTCTTCTGTTTTGAAAATATATCATTTATAGTAGATGCGTATCGGCAAATCATCTACCACAACGAGATACACACCCCTAGTTTTAGCCCACATCAAGAAACGCAAAGTAGAAGTATTGGATGACATTTTTAGCTAATTGGTTATTTTTAGCCTTATGCATTATTTTATTTTATTTTATTTTATTTTCATTCATTCATTCATTTTCTACCGCTTTTTCCTCACGAGGGTCGCGGGGGGTGCCGGAGTCCATCCCAGCTGTCCTCGGGCGAGAGACGGGGTACACCCTGGACTGGTCGCCGGCCAATCACAGGGCACATATAGACAAACAACCATTCACACTCACATTCATACCTATGGACAATTTGGAGTCGCCAATTAACCTAGCATGTTTTTGGAATGTGGGGGGAAACCGGAGTACCCGGAGAAAACCCACACATGCACGGGGAGAACATGCAAACTCCACACAGAGATGCCCGAGGGTGGAATTGAACCCTGGTCTCCTAGCTGTGAGGTCTGTGCGCTAACCACTAGACCGCTGTGCCGCTTATTTTATTTTATTTTATTTTATTTAACTATATCAGCAAGTTGAAGTATTTGTGATTTTAGAAATAAGGAGTTAGTATGTTCTCTGTTGGCGGCATTATGAACACAAAGGACTCCGAATGTGGTTATCCCGATGTGTGGGCTTACGAGACAAAGACGCATCACGTGAGATGTTTGCAGAGGTGAGGCGTCTTTGACGCCCCGCCAGGGAACACGACATTGCTTTCTCTCTTCAGGCAAACAAACAGAATTTGGGAAAAAAAAGGAAAAATGGCAGATGGTGTCGGAATGTCTCGGGGAACAACGGCTGTTGGAAGTCGACCAAGAACCGCCAAGTGCTTACAAAAACAGAACCTCTGAGGTTGTATTTGGGATTCACTCCCAAACGTTGGGGAAAAACATGCCTCAGTTCATATGAGATAAGGTATGTCATGTTGGGTCGTCATGGCAACAGTTGTGTTGTTTGTCCCCTGTGGGGACATACGATCGCTGGCATACAAAAGGACTAAATGGCGTTAATTGTGTTTGTTGTGCTGTGCACGGACATTAGGGGGTCTTATTAAAAACACGGATGCTCCTAGGAGGCAAAATGAAAATGCCTGAGGCCTTTATGATTCCGTCTTAATAAATATCAGCCTTCAAAAGAAAGAATAAAAAAGGAAAAGTGAAATATATTCTCATTGTTTTTCTAATTAGAGTCCCATATTCAAGGTCAGACTCACAAACATCAGGTAACGCTGCTTAGATCCATCACTGCTCCGACTGTGTGTGTGTGTGTTTGGGCAGTGGGCGGGGCCAAGGAATTAAATGGGAAATGAAGTGCATCTTCAGAGGAGAAAAGTCCAAAGTTGAATTAATGCCACCCTTTTAATTATTATCCCACATAGAGAATCTCATATTTCCTGGAGCAACAGATTAAAGAAATCCAAGAGGGGAGGGGCTCAACAGAGGAATGGAGGAAGTAACTCACCGGCCACTTATTAGGTACGCAATCCAATGAGATCCAATGAGATGAGAATATACCCGCTTATGTTGAAACCCTGGGATATGAATATTTTAGTTCCCTTCTCTATTTTAGTTCCCATCTCTGTTGCTCTGTTCGTTTCTCTGTCCCCACTTAAGACAATTATGTCAGTGTTGCTTTTTATTGTTTTTTTTTTTTCATTTTTCTCTGTCTGTCCCTTCATAAACCAAGTATGTTCCAGCTCAGGGGTGCTCACAGTGTGGCCCGGGGGCTATTTGCAGCCTGTGGCTGTTTTTTATTGGCCCACGGCAGCTTCTAACTAAAACTAAAACTAAAAAATACAACAACAGCAAAAAGTCAAACTATTGAGAGAAAACATGTCATGTTCTGTAGTGCGGCTCTGCCATGAAAAAAGTAATGGTAATGGTTTTATTTCATTTGAACATGCATCAGATTACAATTGAGTGCATCCCATAATCAGTTCACAGTTCCACATGTCCAAAAGGAGTAGGAAGAAGCAAAGCTTATTAAATCCTACCCCTCCATCTGGTACTTTTACAATCAGTAACTGTTACATTTGTTCACTTCCTGCTTTCTTAATTTAATTTAATTTAATTTAATTTAATTTAATTTAATTTAATTTAATTTAATTTAATTTAATTTAATTTAATTTAATTTAATTTAATTTAATTTAATTTAATTTAATTTTTGTGACATACCGAAGTACGAGGTGATATGAGCATCCAATGACATAATGGGTACCATAGTAAGTGTCAATATAGTGATATATATAGCACATCATGACTGGTTCAAGATACCAAACATTATGGGAATAAAGTAAGAATTAGGAAAGGAAAATTTATAAGAAGAAAGTTGAAAAGTTGTTGCTGGAAATTTTACAAAATCCAGCAGAAATTAAAAAAAATATATATTATATTAAAAAAATATCACATGAAAAAACTGGTATTCTAACAAGACTAAGGTCATAATAATGAGGAAAAATGTTATTTTAGTTGAAATATTAAAGTCAAAAATGTGTTTTTTCAAGTCATAATATTAGGAGAAACAAACACAACAAAATGAAGTTGTACAGTAATTTTTGGACATTTTGTTTGGGGAAAAATATTATTATGGGAATAAAAAAAATATTTGCCAAGGGAGAAATTGATATTAATAATAGGCTTATTAACTTATACGACAAAGCTGACATGCAGTTTTTTTCTCAGACTATAACTTCAGAGAATCTCGACAACAAAGTAACAAAAGTTGCATCCTTTCATTTGGCCCAAATTAGTTTTAGCCCAAGTCAGACTTTTAAAGGAGAGGACAGGTTAGCAATGGCGTCATTACATCACTAATAAAATGGCTATAAAAAATACATATCAAACGGCAAAACTCAAAGAAGGGTAGGCAAGCCTCAAATGAGGACATGCGATCGTGTAGAGGAATCAAAAGCACGCAACATGCGAAGAAGTTGAACATGTGAACTCTGCATCACCCTTATATGATGATGCGCCTACACCGAATACGCCTTCATTAACTCCAGACGGAATTAGCATCGATATGGAAAGGAGCCCTTGATAATGGATGAATGATAGATAATACCGCACTTCCTGCCGTGGATTAAAGCCACTGTGTGTGTGTGATGTGTGTGAACATGTTTGTGTGTTTATGGAGGAGAAGTCCACCAGCAGCTAAAGACCCTCTCACGAGGCGCAAGAGCCCGCTAATTAACTTCATTATCTACTAACCAGCCCGGTGATGGAGAGGGGAATGGATGTGTGGAAAAGTCGAGGGAATAGAGTCAAAGTTAAAGGAGGTGATGGACGAGGAGGAAAAGGAGATATAATAATGCGGCGCAGGGAGGATGTGACTTTAAAAAATGGTGAGGAGGTAACGGATATCAGTGGGGTGATGAAGATGACAGCCAGGGAGCAGAGATCCGACATCCTGGAAGAGCCCAACACCCCCACCCCCCACCCCCCGACTCTTGAAAAGACATGAGCAGGAGTTACCATTGGGGAGACGAGGGGGATGTTTTTACCTTGACAGTCATCTCGGTGACAAAGATGGCGGTGAAGATGTAGTTGGAAAGCGTGAGAAGAAGCCTTTCCTGCAAGAAACAAGAGGACATGGAACAGGAAGTCATTGAAATCTGAAATTTGGGATGTCTTTATTACATGCTTTTATGGTAAAAAGAATGTGTTATGAAGTATTAGTTATGTCACAAATTAGTATATGCTCTATTGAGCCAAGTAAGTACTGGTCGACTTTTTGTTCTCATCTTTATTGTTTTATGTTCCCTCCTAAGCCCCCCCTCTACTTGCCAATATCATCGTCGCTTTTTGTTTTTGTCTTAATTAATCTGCTAATCCATAAATACATACGTACATATATAGCTGGTGATGTTGCCTTTTGTTCTTATAATATTTATTGCTATTTATTGTTGTTACTTTTTCTTGTTGTTTTTACTTTATTGGTCAGTGAGGGCTCAGTGTACAGACTGGTCATATATCTCGTCTCGTTTTATATTATCTACATACTGTATTGTATATAACTCTGGGAAAAACTGTTGATTTTGTTAATACTTGGGTTGTTTATATTGTTTATTTTTCTATATTGTGTATTTTGTACTGCTTAACTGACTCTGCACTCTTGCTGCTGTGCAATACAAATTTCCCCACTGAGGGACGAATAAAGGCATATCTTAATCTTAATCTCTTAAAGTTAAACCTGGAACAAATTTATTTTATTTCCATTGTGTCTTACGAGTAAAATATATTCATAACAAAAGGTCAAACAGCCTGTTGTTTGAGTTCCGAGACATGACAAAAACCTCCAAGTGGTAAGAACATGATACATTCAGGGAGTAATGGTTGGTGTACCAGGCTTCCCTGAAGGATCCTGGGCCTCTCCAGCGCCACCGTGATGCAGTTGAGGAAGATGAAGACCAAGACCACGTAGTCAAAGAGCTTGTGAGCGATGATTGATTGGCACAGCAGCCTGAACCTGGCGGAGGGAAAACACAGAAGATTTCTTCCTTTAATAACATGCGGAGAATGCTTCTCCGACTTTTGACACAATTCATGCTCTGGAAGCTTTTACAGCATATATATATATATATATATATATATATATATATATATATATATATATATATATATATATATATATATATATATATATATATATATATATATATATATATATATATATATATATATATATATATATATATATATATATATATATATATATATATATATATACATACACACATCTATATATATATATAAACGTTGAAGTGAAATGTGGTGAGTCACTCCATCATACTGAAATCCACAACAATGCACCTTCAACAGCTTTCTGAGATCCAAAAGATTGTTGCACTTAACAAAGAATTACAGTATATGTTGAAACGCTGATTAATTAATGATGAAAAAACATAAAAAAATAAAAGCACATAATAAACTTTAGAGCAACATAGAAACTTTTGCACAAAATTACTGTAATTGTAACTGAGGCGCTTATTTAACTCAAGTACAAAGAGGTCGGAGCGTTAATTGGAAGCAGGCAATACTATATATATATATATATACATACATATATATAGTTCATTCTTTAACTTTAATAATAACTTGCGCTGCTTGAGGAAGATCTCTTCGTCCACAAGCTCAATTACTTACAAGCATGTTGCACAACACAACAGCAACAGAAGACTTGACTGGGAACAACAGTGGGACAAAACCAGTAGCAACGTTTTAAAGCGCACGCAGAGCTAGCTAAAGCCGCTGCATGCTGACCACTTATGATACTTCAAATGGAACTACCTTCATCTTGTGGGTTAAAAAAAAAAAAAAAAACTACACCAGGAGGTTGCCTACAGCCAAAGCTGTCAATGCCAATGTGTTTTGACCCAGTGCAAATGAGAGACCCGAGCGATGATTTGCTTCACAGCAAATTAAGCAATTTCAGTAAAAATTGCATGTGAATTCTGAAATTATAATATCTATAATAGCAATATATTATGTTAATTATGAAATATAAAAAATTTAAAAACATAATAATAATTATTATTGTTATTATTATAAATTATTATTAGAATTATAATATTTACAGAATAATAATAATAATTATTATTATATATTATGATATTATAATATCTATAATAATATATTATTATAATTATGAAATATACAAAATAAAAAAACATAATAATAATCATTATTATTATTGTTATTATTATTATTATAATCTTTATATAATATAATAATACAAATAGATAATACCACAATAAAACAAATAATAATAATAATTATTATTATTATTACTATACAAAGATAATAATAATAATAATAATAATAATTCTATTATAATTTTATTATTTTTTATGATATAATATTTTATTATATAATAATATAATAATAATGAAGAGAATGAAGTGATCTACTCCAACGTCTGATTGATTCATTCATTGATTCATTCATTTTCTACCGCGTACCCTCACGAGGGTCACAGCTGTCTTCGGGCAAGAGGCGGGGTAAGAACCTGGACTGGTGGCCAGCCAATCACAGGGCACATATAGACAAACAACCATTCACACTCACATTCATACCTATGGACCATTTGGAGTCGCTAATTAACCTAGCATGTTTTTGGAATGTGGGAGGAAACCGGGGTACCCGGAAAAAACCCACGCATGCACAAGGATGGGATGGCCGAGCGTGGAATTGAACTCCGGTCTCCTAGCTGTGAGGTCTGCGCGCTAACCACTCGTCCGCCGTGCAACCTAATTGATTCATATATTGATTAAAAGCTATGTCCCAATACTTTTGTCCACAAGTCTTAGCAATCTGGGCGATGTTTTCCTTGCTGGATGTTTCTGGCATCCTCCATCAAGTGACATGGACACAATCCAGGAGGTTTGGAGGTGTCCGGGTTGTAGGGTGGCGGTTGTGTGTGTGTGTGGGGGGGGGGGGGGGCTGCTTAAAATGCATAGACACATGCAAATTGTCACCGGGGGCAGCACAATGGAGGCTGTGCTTTGTTTCACAGTGCTTGGAAGTCTTGGAGTCACGGCCTGACAGGCGTAGGCGCTATCTGCGAGCGCACCTGCAGCCTGGTTGCCGGTGCACCACCAATAAAACCCTTCCCATGAAACTGTTTCCAGGATGCTATGGTGAGCGCCACAGCTAAAGCTAAAAAAAAAAATGTAAAAAAAAAAAACAACAAATCACAGGCAGAAGAATCACCTTAGCGATAGCAACGAGTGCTCACACGGGGAGATAATCAGTCACTAATCGGAACGTTCCCTCCAGACTTGGCCCATTTGTCCTGTAGTATCGAGCGCAGCCAGAGGCGCTGCTTGTACTGATACGTCTCCTACGTCCACCTCTGATGTCAGCTTATGTGCTTATAAACAAATGGTGTAAACAAGTAGTAGCGTGTACAACACACACACCGTCGTCACACAGCTAGCTTGACAGATGGTACCTGCCAACCGAGCCCAAATCCAGGGTTCCCTTAAGTGGCCATCGGCACGCAGGGATGACTGAGTGATCGTATGTTGGTTGCCTTCAGGGGTGTTCCCAGTGGCCGTGATTTGATGACTTGAGGGAAAAAAAAAAAAAACATTCGTAATAGCGCAGACAATCTCTGGAGCGCTAAAAGTCTGCGGATGGGAAGACAGTCTTTGGAGGGTAAGCAAAACATGAGGAAAACATGGCTATTTGTGCTGCCGCTTTTCTCTGCGGGAGGCTCTTTATGCGGCGACATGGCGCTCCTTATCACCAGGATAATGTTTGTTTTCATGGCCGGGGTATCGCTTGTCAAGACCACTTTCTTTATTCATCCATCGATTCATCCATTTTCTGTTCCACTGGTTTATCCCGAATGACAAACGGATGCAATTTTGCAACACATGTAGATTCATTCATTCATTCATTTTCGAGGGTCGCAGGGGGTGCTGGAGCCTATCCCAGCTGTCTTCTACAACCTGGACTGGTGGCCAGCCAATCACAGGGCACATATAGACAAACAACCATTCACACTCACATTCATACCTATGGACAATTTGGAGTCGCTAATTAACCTAGCATGTTTTTGGAATGTGGGAGGAAACCGGAGTACCCGGAGAAAACCCACGCATGCACGGGGAGAACATGCAAACTCCACACAGAGATGACTGAGGGTGGAATTGAACCCTGGTCTCCTAGCTGTGAGGTCTGCGCGCTAACCACTCGACCGCTGTGCCGCCCCCAACACATGTAGATATGCTAAGAAAAAACTACATCACAGCTTTGTCATATTAGTATCAACTTTCTTTGCTCGTTTTTCTCATTTTTGCTGTTTTTTGCCCAAATATTTTAATTTTTATATATAATAATCTGTGCATGGTATACGTAAATCTGTGTTTAAAATTTCGCTCATCAAAAAAAACAAAAAACGGCCATAGTGGTGGATCAATTTCTCCAGTTCAAATCCCACTCTGGCAGAAGGCTGCGGTCCATCAGGACCAAAACCTCACGCCACAAGAACAGTTTTTTCCCCCCGTCTGCTGTCAGCCTTATCAACAAGGGCCCGGAACCCCCCCCCCCCCCCCCCCCGACACTCTTCACACCCCACCTCTGCCTCATCCTGCCACATTGACACACACTCTATGCGTTACATTAACGCACAGTTTGGACTCTTTTGGAATAATAATCAGACTGTGCTGCACGGTGGTCTAGTGGTTGGCGCATAGACCTCACAGCTAGGAAACCAGGGTTCAATTCCACCCTCGGCCATCTCTGTGTGGAGTTTGCATGTTCTCCCTGTGCATGCGTGGGTTTTCTCCGGGTACTCCGGTGTCCTCCCACATTCCAAAAACATGCTAGGTTAATTAGCGACTCCAAATTGTCCATAGGTATGAATGTGAGTGTGAATGGTTGTTTGTCTATATGTGCCCTGTGATTGGCTGGCCACCAGTCCAGGGTGTACCTCGCCTCTCGCTCGAAGACAGCTGGGATAGGCTCCAGCACCCCCGCAACCCTTGTGAGGAAAAACGGTTGCCATGGAGAAGTCCATGGTGGGCCCAGAGAGAGAAACAACAGGTGTCCGTGAAGAAATAATGGCGGGTCGGAGCATCCAGCTGCAGAAATCTCTTGGGAGAAGTTGTTTTCACAACACAACGCCGAAATCCAGATTAAGAATATTGTTTGGGTTATTTCGGGACAGCCACATTCCAATAGACCGGGCGACTCTATTGTCCATTCTGGTCTCCCAATTGATCCAACTTCTTTTACAAAGACGGAATCTTCACCAAGATGGCATCCTTGTTGTGATTGGCAGTCACAATCAGAGTGTGAACGGCTTTGCCCATAGACTTAGGACTTGGACTTAGAGTAGAGCTGCTGGGCCTTCACATGGAGAGGAGCCAGTTTATGTGGCTCGGGCATTGAGTCTGGATCCCTCCTGGATGCCTCCCTGGTGAGGTGTTCCGGGAATGCCCAGCAAGGGAAAGGCCCCAGGGCAGATCAAAGACACACTGATGGGATTACGTCTCACAGCTCGTTTGGGAACGCCTTGGTGTAACTGGAGTAGGTGGCTGAGGACTGGGAATACTGAGACTGCTACCTCCACGACCCAGACAAGGATAGACAGAGGAAAATGTATTGATGGAAGAAGATGGAAGTCTGACGTCTGGGAATATTCTGCTATAACATGACGTAACATGGATGTGGAAGATAAAGACCGGGCATCAAATAAATTACCCATTCATTTTCAATGAGAACATGTGAAATTAAAGATAGCCCCGATCGAGGTAATTTTGTGACTGTCGAGACATCATTAGACTCATTAGATGATGTGAAATGCTCAGAAAGCGGAGAACTGTCGACTGGCCTCATGCCTGATCATCAATGATAAAAAAAAATGGATATTTTTTTGCCGATGAAACCGATGAAAGCCAGACATAAACCAAAACAACTCACTTGTTTTGAGGGGAAAAGAGGTAGACCGACCAGTCTTCTCTGCTTTCACACCAGTCAGGTTTGTACACCTCAAACATCTTCTGCATGCGGAAACAAACACTCTGCAAAGGAAAAGACGGAGACTTTAAACGGGTGGAAATAACAGCCTGCAGTTAGTCGACTCTACAGTGTAGTCTTATAGTGTTAACTAATGTTTAACATCACACCCACTGCTCCCCTGGAGGCTCTGCACAATATTCCAGTGTCTTAATTATCTTTAGGGAAATAAAAAGGTAGGCCTGAGGACACTATTATTCTCTTAGAGATCACCATTAAGGCCGGCTGTGTTTTGTACCACAGCGTGACTTTTTAATGAGTTATGAAAAAAAGCATTTTTTTTAATAATAGTTGTGTCCACTTTCTCTTTTGAAAAAAAATAAAGCTCTTGTCCATGAAAATAAATTTGCATGTGGCCCCATAACCAACCATCAATAAACCTTAAAGTGGTCTGAAGACCGTCATGTGTGAAAAAGACACTCCAACAACTAAAATGGTGAGAATGGAGGAGTGACACAGTAGCCACGTTACATGCATAAGTAGTAGCTTTACATGCATGTAAAGCTTACATGCCCACCCCTGCAGTAATCCCTCGTTTATCACGTTTTAGTCACTTTACAAAATCCACAGCACAACAAGCCCAAGGCGTCGTAGCATTTCAGGTGGCTGATTTGTTTTGTTTTGTTTTTTCTTCCCCTCATCATCCGTCATTTGCACTAAGGAGCCTCCATTAGTGACAGGACGATACATCCAAAGTGTGTAAAGGAGTGATATCGCAGGTCTTTCCTTCCTGCAGCTGTCAGACTATACAATAAAAACTGTTCAAACATTCCGTACAATAACTGTGCAATAACCATGCAATAAACAGTGCAGTTAACCTTGCAATACACCTGTGAACCTGGTCAACATGTACTAGATAAATCTATATAATGTATATCATTTTTGACTTGTATTAGTATTACCCTGTTTTTGCACTTTATCTGCTCTTATGTGCTACTGCACTTTTGCTCCTGTAAACCTGGAATTTGCTCTGCAACTGCTCCATGTAGATAAACAACATTAATACAGGCCTTCACTTGCTAAATGTACTGCAAAAAAGGTCAGTAAGATTAATTCATAATGCAGTGTACAGAGAACATACTAACTCCTTATTTCTAAAATCACAAATACTTCAACTTGCTGATATAGTTAATCTTCAAACAGCTAAAATAATGCATAAGGCTAAAAATAACCAATTAGCTAAAAATGTCATCCAATATTTCTCTACAAGAGAGGAGAAATATGATCTCAGGGAAAAAGTACATTTGAAACACTTCTATGCTAGGACTACGTTAAAAAGCCATAGCAGTACTTCAGTGCGAGGTATATTATTTAAAAAATAAAATAAAAAATAAAAAAACCTTAATCTGTATTGTGGAAAGCAGGAAGTGAACAAATGTAACAGTTACTGATTGTAAAAGTACCAGATGGAGGGGTAGGATTTAATAAGCTTTGCTTCTTCCTACTCCTTTTGGACATGTGGAACTGTGAACTGATTATGTGATGCATTCAATTGTAATCTGATGCATGTTCAAATGAAATAAAACCATTACCATTACCATTACATAAAAAAACACATTTCTAAAAAACACAACAAAAAACACAACATTTATTATTTGTACAGACTTAAGTTGAGGCTGTCGTCACCATTTTCGGTTGCAGCCAACAAGCCAGGATTTCAAATAAATTGGGGTTAATGTGGGATGACAGGTCAAGATGATATGTTTCGACTTTTTCGAGTTTTAAATCAAGCGTTTCCTTCCACATTATTTCCCGCAAAGAAGATGTGATGACTCAAGTTCCTCTATAACGACACAGTTGAAGTAAGAAAAATCAATAGGATTCGGGACACTCACATAGTCCGTCTCTTCTTCCAGGTCCTTGCGGGCGTTGACTTGGGGGAAAACGTCGGACATCAGAAGGCTGTGGGCGCCGGGCGTCTTGCCATTGCAGTCCCGGTGGTGAGCACCGAAGCCGCTTCCGGTCCCGGAACCCTCCGTGATAGACGCCCCGGCTGGAGACCTTTTTACAGAGTCTGTGTTGACAGGAGGAAGGCAGGGGGGCTGTCCAAGCTCCAAGGATAGCGCCCGGCGGTCCCGTCTGGCAGCAAAGTGTCTGGACAGGAAGAGCCCGGCTTGGGGTGGATGGTGTTGTGGGGGTCGGGAGAGAAGGGACTCCTGCTCGGGGGCATGTGTGTGGGAGTAAGGCGTGCGGGTGCTGTGCACACGGAGGCTGCCCCCCACCAGCGGGGCACCGCCAAAGCCGTAGTTCCTCCGACCCAGGCTGTTTGAACTCGACCTGAAACCAAATGTTTTCCATCCAACAGAGGAGCCACTGGTGTTTTATGAAGCTGTTAATTGTGAAACTAATCAGCAATAAAGGTTTGACATTTCCGTGGCACTAATCAGACATTAACATAATCAAGCTATTCAAAATTCATGAAGGGAAATTGTTAACATCAATTGCCTTACCTGCGGCTCCATGCTGCCTGCGGGGGAAGAGGGCGCCCCCAGTTGTGGTAGTTGGAACTGCGACCGTGCCGCTAAAAATACAAAAGAACAGCAGTCACCTCCCCCAAGGCTTAATTCTGTCGCTTGTGAAGCAAACCAGCAGACAACGAGATTCAAATAGAGAAAGCAAAGGACACTCACGAACAAAGATTGTCTATTAAACATACTGTCAGACAGAAACATTGCTGTGAATAATAATGCAGAGGAGTGATTGTCTACGATGGAAAACATTTGGACACCCCAATCGAGATCATGAATTCAGGACCCAGAAGCAGTTTCAATATTTAAAGTTTCAACCGCCATCATATACATAACTGTCGAACCCCCATTTTCAACAGGAAACTTCCCTATTTTGCCCTCCCCAATTGTTTCCTGTATTTGGCTTCTGTTGCCCTCGGCAACACCAGTGTAACACATCAGTCAGGCCTTCAAAATAAAGGAAAATAATATGACTGACTGGGTGGCACGGCGGTCGAGTGGTTAGCGCGCAGACCTCACCGCTAGGAGGACCAGGGTTCGATTCCACCATCTCTGTGTGGAGTTTGCATGTTCTCCCCGTGCATGCGTGGGTTTTCTCCGGGTACTCCGGTTTCCTCCCACATTCCAAAAAACATGCTAGGTTAATTGGCGACTCCAAATTGTCCATAGGTATGAATGTGAGTGTGAATGGTTGTTTGTCTATATGTGCCCTGTGATTGGCTGGCGACCAGTTCAGGGTGTACCCCGCCTCTCGCCCGAAGATAGCTGGGATAGGCTCCAGCACCCCCGCGACCCTCGTGAGGAAAAAGCGGTAGAAAATGAATGAATGAATGAATATGATTGACCACTCGATGGCCGGGAATCAAACCTGCAGCACCTGCACAAACAACAGTGTACCATTCACCACCACCAAGGGGATGTCGAGCAGCCCCATGTTGAAATGGAAAAAGCATCACCACAGTCAATCATCCATGAATGAATAAACAAGAAAACAAAAATATTAAAAACTTGTGGTTTTCCAAACGTGGGTTCGCCTCCTCCATGGTTGGCTGCCGCGTTTTAAAATGCAAAACCCCGAGTGGCACTCCCACTTTAAGGAAGAGACCAAGTTGTGTTTGTTTCTGCGTGTCTAATCCTCTCAGCGTGATGGACCTAATTATATATTTTACCCTCGCTGGAACTTGCCGGCTGCAGCCTGAGCAGCTCCCACGTGCCAAAAAAATCCAAGTAAAAGAGAAACATATCCGTTTCTATGGAAACAGAGACGAAGCGTGCCTCGATCTGTTTCAGACGCAACTAATTGTTATCATTTGTTCCACACTGGAAGCTACAACAGCTAATATGAACGCAGTCAAGCAAACAAATAGGGGGTTAGATGACAGAGCACTGACTACAATCACAGTGTGGATCCCAAAATTGACAGCACAACATGTAACAGGTAAGTAAATACACATAGGGCAACTGTTACTCAGCCCAACATATTGTTTTATGTGGCCCGCCACAAAATAATCAGATAAAATAAATTTTTTAGAATTTTATTTGAAGATTTTTATGATTTAAAAATATTTATGTATTTAAATTGTATTATTCTAATGATTATTTTTTGTTTTTGACATTTTAAAAATATTTCAAAATAATATTGAAGAAATATTTAAATTACATTAAATTAAAAAATATTACAATCAAATAAATCTTTACAATCTTCCTTGCTGAATGTATTTGTTGTATATTGACACAACAAATAATTTTTTTTTTTTACAACAAATACATTTTTTTACAGAAAAATTGACCAGTTTATTTATCGTTGTCAAACCCCATTTAAATAGGGGGTTACATGACAGAGCACTGACTACAATCACAGTGTGGATCCCAAAAGTGACAGCACAACATGTAACAGGTAAGTAAATACACATAGGGCAACTGCCACTCAGCCCGCCATATTGTTTTATGTGGCCCGCCACAAAATAATCAGATAAAAGACATTTAAAAAAAATTATTTGAATATTTTTATGATTAAAAAATATTTCTGTATTTAAATTGTATTATTCTAATGATTTTTTAAAAATTTTTGACAGTTTAAAAATATTTCAAAATAATATAAAAAATATTTAAATTACATTAAATTAAAAAAATTTAAAATCAATAAATCTTTACAATCTTCCTTGCTGAATGTATTTGTTCTGTCTATTTTTACAGAAAAATTGTCGAGTTTCTTATTTATTGTTATCGTCAAACCCAGTTGAAAATGAATTATACGCTACATAAATACATAAATTTCTGCTTGACACCTTGACCTTTGATTTCAGTATAAGTTTGTTGGTAAAACAGTACAAAAACAATGAAAAATGGCAATAATAAAATGTGTGAGATGATGTTGCCAGTTTGCCACTTTCTCTACATAGTGCTATCTTGTACTAGCTATCTTCTACTAGCAAAC
Source organism: Doryrhamphus excisus (assembly GCF_030265055.1). Lineage (NCBI taxonomy): Eukaryota > Metazoa > Chordata > Actinopteri > Syngnathiformes > Syngnathidae > Doryrhamphus > Doryrhamphus excisus. The sequence continues at coordinate 17,806,589 of NC_080466.1, read as the reverse complement.
TGTTAACATTTTAGCTATTTTTTTCATCCTCATTCTCACACTATAGACCCGCCTCGGTAATTTGAGTACTTAGTGCTAGGTGCTAGCATGCTAAATGTTAGCACATTAGCATTTTAGCTTATTTCCTCAGGACTTGATGTAAATCCATCCATCTAATGTAGGGACACTTTAGAACCTCCTTGGAACCTAGTGCTAGGTGCTATCATGCTAACTGTTAACACGTTACATTTTTCCATATTGTAATAATGTCACAATACAAATGTATACATGGCATGATGTAAGGCCTGGCATGTTTGCTACTAAGGATGCTAACTGTTAGCATGATAGCATTTTAGCTGGTAGTTTATTCCTGTCAAGATGCTGTACCTACATGTATAAAAATAAAAATAAAAATTTGCATGCCCATCAAAATTTCTACGGGAATTTCCTATTTATGTCTACTATATTGGTAATAGGTGTGTGATTATAGGGATGTTATTTCATGTACATATGGCTTTAATAATGTTTAAAATCATATTCAGAAGGTAGGAAAAGGTCTGGAAACAAGTAATCGCAATAGATGATGAATGTATTGCATATTGCTTATTATTACATATTTCTTGTATATGTAAGTGCCGCCATGTTAGTGCCTTAACTTGGCTACAGAGAGCAAAGTAATGATTTCACAATGAATCCTTTCTTATGACACAAAAGAGGCACATGTTCCATGACGTATTGGACTTGCATCGCCATGCAAATATCATCAATCAGCGCCTGACCTTCTGTGCGGAGACGCGTGGACAAATGACCGCGGTGATTAAAATGTTGATTGGGAGTCACAATGGAGCCGCCATTAATCCTCTGTAAGCGTTAGATGAGCTCCAATTATCGCCGGTGATGAGATGGCGCTGGTCCGGCATACTTCATATTTCATATTTTATTACTCCGCTAGCAAGTTACTCCTTCCTGGATGGCGGAGGAAAGAAGTAACTTGCAGGATGTGACAAAAAGCGATCTCAGTAAATATTTTATTACAGCGTACCTTGAACCGCAGCTCCCTAGCACTCATGCAGCCGCGGAGCGTGATGGCAGCACCGCCATGTAAATCCATACTGTGATGCAAGCTGTACACTGACTACTCTGAAGTGTATCAATACTGACTTTCCCACTATGCAATTACTGTATAATTCATTTTAAATAACAAAAAAGCAACTCCAATTACATGAAAGACTAATGTACAGTAAAAATGGACAAATTTCCACTTATAAAAAAAAGTATCTGACTCTACGAAAATTGACTTATCAGGTGTGGAACCAATCGAACGGGATTATGGTACAACTCAATGCAGTGTGGTGGGACTCTACCAGAGAGAGGGAGCGTCTCTCCAGGCTGCCTTTGCTCATCACGCTGCTCTTTCGGGACTCGCCGGTGAAACTCCGCCTCTCTGAGGAGTGGGAGCCCCTGGGCCCCGTGAGGGCTCCCAGCTCCAGGTGACCGTTGGGCGTCAAGGTGCAGATCCTTGGGTCTGGAGGAAAGAAAAAAAAGGGTCGCTTTTGTCCCATCTTTAACAGCCAATTCCGAGAATATGAATCCATGATTCACAGTGTTGGGAGTCTAATTGTGGAAGAACATTTAATCCTCGGAGGCTTTCCTTTCAGAATTGCTGCTGACGTTGTTTAAGTCCCAATCATAAGATCTTTTGGCAGCACAAAGTGAGAAAAATAAGAATCTCACCCGATAGTTTTATGGAGTCGTGCTTCTCGCTCTCATCGAAGTTGGAAGAAGAGCGGTCGTCGTCTGAATAAGAACGATTGGCATCACCCTGGTGGACATGAAGAACATTCATTTCTAATCATAAGGATTGATCAACATCATGACAACAAGAAGAAGACAGATGTCCTCTACGGTCATGGTGCTCCAAACCATGGCAACCTTCACCTACTGCAAAAAAAACAGGATTAGGATCCACACGTAGTGATGGATCGAAGCAGGCGACGTCAACGCAGCAGCATGACGGCAAAGATCAATAAAAAAAAGCATCTGATGTTTTCACCTGAGTCATCATCTCCCCAAAGTAGCGAAAACAAGCTAAACTGCGTCACTTCCTTACCTCCGCCTGGAAGCCCTCCACCAAAATGGCCACCAGCAGGTTGAAGAGGACGTAGTTCCCAAAGGTCATCAGGGCCACAAAGTAGAGAGCGGCCAGGGGTGAAGTGGCCGCCATGCCGTTGTACAAGACCACGTTCCAGTCCTCCTGGGTCAGGATCTACCACAACACACAGCATTCATTATCAGTTTTTGATTCAAGTGTGGCTGCACGGCGGTCGAGTGGTTAGCGCGCAGACCTCACAGCTAGGAGACTGAGTTCAATTCCACACTCGGCCAGTTCTGTGTGGAGTTTGCATGTTCTCCCTGTGCATGCGTGGGTTTTCTGCGGGTACTCCGGTTTCCTCCCACATTCCAAAAACATGCTAGGTTAATTAGCGACTCCAAATTGTCCATAGGTATGAATGTGAGTGTGAATGGTTGTTTGTCTATATGTGCCCTGTGATTGGCTGGCCACCAGTCCAGGGTGTACCCAGCTTCTCGCCCGAAGACAGCTGGGATAGGCTCCAGCATGCCCATGACCCTCGTGAGGATATGAATGTTATGAGTTTATTCTTGAAAAATTGCGACTTTATTACGACTTTTTTTTCTTAATATTTTGACTGTTTTTTCTTTTTCTTTTTTTTCTACTATTTCAACTTTCTTCTTGTAAATTGTCTTATTGTAATTAGGACTTTGTTCCCATAATATTTAGACTTTATTCTCATCATATTATAACTTTTCCATACAGTTATTTTCAAAAAATGACAACTTTATTAGCCATTTTGTTCATTCATTCATTCATTTTCTACCACTTTTCCTTGCGAGGGTTGCGGGGGTTGCTTCTTGCTGATTGGCTGGGAGGAATCACATGTTTGAAATACCTATTAGACCTGATTTGAAGTTACTAGATCTGGTTCTTTGCTCTATACAAGGTGACTTTAACCATTTCAAAAATTGTATTTTATTTAAAGCAAAATGTTACTTATTACAGTAGTTTATCTATGTACATTTTTCATTCTCAATTTTGATGTATAAAATTGTGCAACCCCACGATTATTATCTTTGTCGAGGCACTCGGGTGGCTGCAGCTAAAGTACCTGAAAGACGGTGACGATGGCCCACAGCAGGGAGTCAAAGTTCTTCCTGTCTGGTACTGTGTCTCCCGTCTCGGTCTTCAGGCTGAATTTGCAGCCAAAGATGTGCATCCCCAAAATGCTGCAACATCACAACAGAGAGGTGATGAGGTGACGAGTCGACACGTCAATGCTGATATTTGCACCGTTTGGGACCCCCCCTGGTCTAGCCTGTCATGAATTCTGCCTTGTAATGAGTGCCCCCCCCCCCCCCCCCCCCCCCCCCCCGGCAAACATGAGCAGGAAAAATATTCCAACATATCCAACCCCTCATGGAATGACTGACTGATTACCTGAAGATAAAAATGAAAAGCATGAGCAGCATGCAGAAGGTGGCCACGTTGTCCATGGTCTTCATGAGGACCACCAGTTGTCTTCTAAGGGCCGGCATGAACCTCACCAGCTTGAGCACCCGCAGCAGCCGGAACGTTCTCAGCACCGACAAGCCGCCGTCGGATTGACCCACGATCTCACAGACGCTGCACAGATAAACATGAACCAGAAAGACAGAGAGCGAGACAGAGAACATTTAACGATGGCAAATAATTTAAAGCTACAGAGATTTTCCAAGGTTGGTTGGTTAGCAAAACTAGCTCAGCTATGTGAGATGCTTTGCTAACATTACACTCACACGTTAACAGCAGCATCATCCAACACTAACTACAAAAGCAATCTTCACTCGCTAAATGTACTGCAAAAAAGGTCAGTAAGGATAATTAATAAAGCCGCCTACAGAGAACATACTAACTCCTTATTTCTAAAATCACAAATACTTCAACTTGCTTGAACCAGTCATGATGTGCTATATATATCACTATATTGACACTTACTATGGTACCCATTATGTACTTCGTACTACATTATGTACGTACTTCGGTACGAGGTACATTATTGAAAAAAAATAATAATAAAAAAATAAACCTTAATCTATATTATGGAAAGCAGGAAGTGAACAAAGCCCTGGTCAACTCAAGCATCACGTCCTCTCAAAACCTCCCGACAAACGTCCCTGGTCCCGGTTTTGGTGGAAAATGGCGTCTGGCATCCAGTTTGGAAGTACGATCAGTTGTGCAACTGTGAACGCACACCTTGAGCTTTCACCTGCAAGTCAAGATGCAGGGCTTTGTCGCACACACGTTGTCACATGTGGGCCTGGCCGTTAGATGAAACCAACATCAGAAAAGGTTACCTGCGAGCCAGCTTGATCATTTTTTTTTATCTCTTATACCAGGGGTCTCAAACTCAATTTACTTGGGGGCCACTGGAGCTAGGGTCTGGGCAAGGCTGGGCCGCATCAGGTTTTCCAAAAAAAAAAAAAACAAAAAAAACTTTTTTTTTATTTATTAAAAACAGAAAAATGAATAAACTTTGCTTTGGTTCCGATCTTCTACAAGAAAAGCTCTGATAAAACATTCCACTGTTCTTAAATATCTTAATTTTTATTTTTCTACACAAAATAAGTAAACAAATCATGAATAAAGAAAATTAATCAATCAGTAATAAATAAATATAATAATAATAATAAAACACCAAATAATAAAAACTTAAGAAACCACATATAGTTGGTGGGGAGACAAATTATTTTTTCCAGATTAAAATGAACAAAGCATTATTAGAGCCCTGTAGACATGACAAAACACGACTATAGTCACATTTATACTCTTTTTATTTACAACATATTGCGCAACTGCAGGGTCTTGAGACACATGCTAACTCGCAAACTAGAGAGCTAGCGACCTAAACGGTAGCCTTCAAGTTATTTCCTTTCAACTTAAATAGCCAAAAACTTACCACTTCCACACGGATAGGGAGGATAACTATTAACAGTTATTTAACCTTTAACATGAACATTAATCAAACGTAATAATTTTTTCTGGGTACATGATACCATACAGCATCCATATCAAACTTGGGCCACATTTGGCCCACGGGCCGCATGTTTGAGACCCCTGCCTTATACCGTATATCAAAATGACAAAGTTGCATTCTTTCATTTTTTATTATTTTTCACTACTTTTCAGTGGAAAAAATTTGGACACCTCTTTGCCCTACCGTTTGTCTGCTAGCTTCCAGGCCGGCTGGATACCTCCACGAAGAGCCGCTGGTTCATTCGAATTAGAAGTTCAATGCTTCTCTTTCAAACGAAGGAAAGCTTGTTTGGTGAATAACATTAAAGCCTGTTGAGTCCGCTCCTCCCCTTCCTCCCATCTAGTGAAGCATTCAGAGCGAGGGAGCGAGGAGGCCATCAAAGGCAATGGCGTCTGTCACATCACAACATCGCTTCTGTTCAGCCGACAATGAAGCGGCGCCGCTTTTACGCTGCAGGTTTTATGCAGCCACGCGGCTGAATGGATGGAAGAGCAGGAAATTGCGGCGATAAGACGGCGAGTACACAAACGTTCAATCAACGGCCATCTAGTTGCGACGGCCTCATTTGATCTTCTTGTTGGGCTTTGATGTGGATTTGATCGGCGGCGTCCATTACGCCATAAATGAACAGGGGAACGGAGGAACAGGAAAGAGATGAAAAGCAACCTGGAGCTGAACGTGTTTGACGCTCTGGCATCCAAACGCTTGACAGGCGCTGCATCTTTAGCAGGTGGAGCTCAGCGTCAATCATTTCAATGCACATCCATTCCAAAAAAAACACCCGTTTCATTCATCACCACTTCAGAGATTGTTCAACGTGAGCATCAAGCCTAAAAAAAGCCTCTGTTCCATGGACATGAAATACTTCTAAAACGTTTAATATTTGACAAAACCGCATGAAAAACATGACCAGTACCTTATGATGACGATGACGCCATCGAAGACGTTGTAAGGGTTCCTCAGGTAGTTGAAGGAACCAAAGGCGGTGAGCTTGAGGATCATCTCCAAAGAAAACATGCTGGTGAAGACAATGTTGCAGATCTCCAGCACGTTTGTCAGCTCCTCAGGCTTAATATGCAAATAAATACAAAAAATTACAATGTTTGCATAAACAAAAATTAGAAAACATACACAGAAACAACATATACTTCAACTTGCTGATATAGTTCATCTTCAAACAGCTAAAATAATGCATAAGGCAAAAAATAACCAATTAGCTAAAAATGTCATCCAATACTTCTCTACAAGAGAGGAGAAATATGATCTCAGGGAAGAAGTACATTTGAAACACTTATATGCTAGGACTACGTTAAAAAGCCATAGCATTTCAGTATGTGGAATCAAACTATGGAATGGATTGAGTAAGGACCTCAAACAATGCACAACGATGAGCCAATTCAAGAAACAATACAAGCAGTTGATGTTTGCTAAATACAAGGATGAAGAGTCTTGAACCAGTCATGATGTGCTATATATATCACTATATTGACACTTACTATGGTACACATTATGTCATTGGATGCTCATATCACCTCGTACTTTGATACGTGACAAAAAAAGAAATAAATAAAAATACAAAAAAATGAAACATTTAAAAATAGAAATAAAAAAACTTATATCATATATTATATCACCTCATGACAAAAAATAAAAAAAAATAAAATCAAATAAAAAAAACTGAAATTATATTCCGAAAGCAGGAAGTGAACAAATGTAACAGTTAGTGATTGTAAAAGTACCAGATGGAGGGGTAGGATTTAATAAGCTTTGCTTCTTCCTACTCCTTTTGGACATGTGGAACTGTGAACTGATTATGTGATGCATTCAATTGTAATCTGATGCATGTTCAAATGAAATAAAACCATTACCAATACGAATACAATCAACAATCAAATACAAAAAACTATAAAAATAGAATACAATGAATTCGAATACCATATTAACATACAGAACAAACAGCAGAGACACCATTGAATGCAGGGTTGGGCAAGCTGCAGCCCGTGGGCCACATCAGGCTACAAAGTGTCTTAATCTTAATAAGCAATATGACTTCTTTTGCGACTGTGGCTTGAGTCGTACAGGAAGTAGTCATTGGACTCTGTAGTTTGTACAAACAGGCAATCCAAACGTGATGCACAATGGCTCCCTTTGCCATCTTTTGATTGGCTATTATTAAAAATCAATAGCGTTCCAGTTGAGACAAAGCATCAGTGAAAGTTTGCTGACAGGAAGCGATTGAACGAACCGGACCGGCTGACAACAACGAGTCATCGCATTGCAGGCTATTATTGGCTCTCACTTTGTGTGTGTTTGCTGACATTTTCACAGCAACTGAGAGCAACAACTCTATTTGTCTGCACACACACACACACACACACACACACGGAGGTAGACGTCTAAATTTGGCTCCATCATGGATGTGGTCGCAGATCCCAATTCCGCACAGCTCCTCTGCAACTCCACCAGTGACGTTCATGACATTTCGCTGTAGCCGGTCGCCGCCGCCACCGCAACAAATCAATGAGCAGTGTGTTGGTGTTGCATTTACATGAGTGTGTGTGTTGCGGTAATAAGAGCTTAGCATGCGGGGAGGAAAACACAGGCTAATGATGCATGCCCACCAGTTTTTGGTAATGACCTGAGAAGTGACCGCTGTTTGCAGAGCAACCAAACGGCGCCGCAACCCCTGGAGATCCATTAGGGGCCGCCTCTCGTTACGGCAGACCTGGGATCGGATCTGAAAGACCTTTGTGTTCCTGACTTGAAGTCACACTAACAATCCGCACTCGTGGATGCCAACTGTGGGCAATGTGAGCTCAACAATAAGTGAACTACTTTAGATGGACTCCGTTTCTGTCATTTCTCCTCCCTCGTTGTCTCCATTTGCACTTAATGTACACCCGCCTCAAATTACAATTTCTTAGCTGTACAAATTCACTTCATCTACCTAAAAAAAAAAAAGGCGGATATTGAAAAATCTCCAAATATCAAAGAAAATTAGTTATAATATAATAAGAATAAAGTCTAAATATTATGGGAACAAAGTCTAATTACAACAAGACAATTTACAAGAAGAAAGTAGAAACAGTCAAAAAGTTGGAATAAAGTTGCAATATTTCAACAATAAACTCATAACATTCATTAATTTTCTACCGCTTATCCTCACGAGATTCACATGCATGCTGGAGCCTATCCCAGCTGTCTTTGGGCGAGAGGCGGGGTACACCCTGGACTGGTGGCCAGCCAATCACAGGGCACATATAGACAAACAACCATTCACACTCACATTCATACTTATGGACAATTTGGAGTCGCCAATTAACCTAGCATGTTTTTGGAATGTGGGAGGAAACCGGAATACCCGGAGAAAACCCACACATGCACGGGGAGAACATGCAAACTCCACACAGAGATGGCCGAGGGTGGAATTGAACTCATGCAGCCACTCGCAACATCCTTTCATTTTACATTATGTGGCCCTCTCTGGAAAAAGTTGGGACACCCCTGGTTAGAGTTGGTTTTGGTTAGAGCCCAACACTGGTTGTGCTGCATTTTTGCTAATGCATCAGTTTATTTACGCTAACACTCTTGTTAAGACAAACCGGCGTGGGTATCGTTGCACAGTGGAAGCACACTCTCGCTCTCTCCAGCCTGGTTTCACTTCTCCAGCACAAGCGCCACGCTGCATTATTCATTCGCGAGGCAAAGCCATCAATCACGCTCCGTGCGCTACACACTTTAGCCTCGCACTCAACGGCGACTAATGCGCCTTGTAGATCGCCATTCTATCGCCACACAATCCGGGGATTTCCGAGTCATAATTGCAATGTCAAGAACAATCCGGGAGTGTTTGCCGCTCTCAACCGGGACGCCTTCTGACATTTACACTTCTTCATACCCTGTTTTCGTTCCTAAATGTCAGAATAATTTTAACAGTGATCCGAAGATCGGAGATTCGAACAAAGAAATGATATTTTTTGGTGGCATCTTGTAGAGGGACAAAAGTATTTAAAGTAAAGTTGGATAAACAGTGATACAGAATTCCCAGTGTGGATACTTTGATGTTCCTATCAGGAAGACAGGGCATGATACGCCGCATGCTGCTGTGTCATTAAATGCGAGAAAAAAAAGAGGGGATGACCCTCCTCTTCACAATGTCACCATCCAAATTCATCTTCCGCAAATATGAACCGCAGCTCCTCAATGCAGGCAGCACTCGTGCACACTAGCACCAGTGTCTATGATATACATCTACTTTAATTCCCTTGTCAGGAAGACAATGCATGATAGGCTTCATGTTATTATGCATCAATGAACGTGAGACAAAAAGTGAGAGGATCATGTTGGCAGCACTCGTGCACACTACCACCAGTGTGTATGATATACATCTACTTTCATGCCCTTGTCAGGAAGACAATGCATGATATGCTGCATGTTGTTATGCCTCAATAAACGTGAGACAAAAAGTGAGAGGATCATGCCGGCAGCACTCGTGCACACTACCATCATTGTCTATGATATGCATCTACTTCATGCCCTTGTCAGGAAGACAATGCATGATATGCTGCATGTTGTTATGCCTCAATAAACGTGAGACAAAAAGTGAGAGGATCATGCCGGCAGCACTCGTGCACACTACCAACAGTGTCTATAATATACATACACTTTCATGCCCTCATCAGGAAGACAGTGCATGATATGCCGCATGTTGTTATGCCTCAATAAACGTGAGACAAAAAGTGAGAGGATCATGTTGGCAGCACTCGTGCACACTACCACCAGTGTGTAAGATATACAGCTACTTTCATGCCCTTGTCAGGAAGACAATGCATGATATGCTGCATGTTGTTATGCCTCAATAAATGTGAGACAAAAAGTGAGAGGATCATGCCGGCAGCACTCGTGCACACTACCATCATTGTCTATGATATAGATCTACTTCATGCCCTTGTCAGGAAGACAATGCATGATATGCTGCATGTTGTTATGCCTCAATAAACGTGAGACAAAAAGGGAGAGGATCATGTTGGCAGCACTCATGCATGCTACTACCCAATGCTTGTCATGACTGTAGACAAGACACAATTACCTTTTGTTGATTTGAGTCGTATCTCTCATGAGTTAATAACCAACCAATAAACAGCACCAAGGGAGGAAGGATGAACACAGACTAAAAGATGCTGGAAAAACCGAGCACTCTTGTTCGATAATGTGGTTCTTCTTCGACATGACGAAAACAGGGAGATGGTGGGGGTCTCAGGTGCGACGCGGGTGTATTGCATGAGTGAAAATGCACATTCAAACACAGAGTTTAGTTAAGTTTGCTTAGCGGAAGGCGCAAGCAGCCTAGTCGATCTCTTCCCTTCATTAAATGCAGCAAAGACTCCATCCTCTATTTTTAGACGCCTCCAAGATGAGAGACGAGCCACCAATGTGGGGGCGCCAGCGTAGCAAGAGTGATGGAAAGACAAAGCGGAGACAGGAAACTGTAGCTGCTAAAAATACATTAAAAAAAAACATGTCCGTGGCGAGTTCCTCCCACATTCTAAAAACATGCTAAGTTAATTGGCCACTCTAAATTGTGAGTGTGAATGGTTGTTTGTCTATATGTGCCCTGTGATTGGCTGGCCACCAGTCCAGGGTGTACCCCGCCTCTCACCAGAAGACAGCTGGGATAGGCTCCAGCCTACCGTTTTTCCTCACAAGGGTCGTGGGGGGGGGGATTGAACCCTGGTCTCCTAGCTGCGAGGTCTGCACGCTAACCACTCGACCGAATCGTGCCACTCGAATGAAAAAACAAATAATATATGTTGTTACTATTTTATACAATATGAGTGATATAGATATGGAATTTTCCACATACTATGATCATAAAAAACACTATTTTAATAAGTAATTTTAATTCAAAATGAACACAATGACAACTTATTGAGATTAAATTAATAATAATAAAATAACACATTCCAATATGTATTATTATGCATAAAATGTATGTGATATATTGCTTCAAAATATATTTTTCCATAATATAGATTTTACTGTAAATTAATAAAATACATTTATTGAACTCAAACATGTTAATTGGCGACTCCAAATTGTCCATAGGTATGAATGTGAGTGTGAATGGTTGTTTGTCTATTTGTGCCCTGTGATTGGCTAGCCACCAGTCCAGGGTGTACAGACAGCTGGGATAGGCTCCAGCATACCATTAAGCGGCATAGAAAATAGATACCCCAACATTCCTGTAATGTGTGTTAGTAGGCCAGGAGGATGTAGTCATGTAGTCGTAGCAAGTAGAGTGTGAATACTTTAAGAAATAAAAGAGAATAAACAAGGAAAAGAAGAAGGAGGGAAGTGTGCACCTGCTCGTGATGTTCGATGCCCATACTGACAGTGTTGATGAGGATGGCGATCATGATGCCTCGGTTGAAGTACTTGCTCTCCACGATGCCCCACAGCTTCATCCTCGCGTCGTACCACAGCGTCCTGCACTGCTCTCGGGGGCTGCAGCCTATGGTGCCCCCCGCGGCGCCCCCCTGGCATGACCTCTCTTTGATCCCACACTGTCCTCGCTCCTTGTCTTCCTCCTCCAACGCGCCATCCTCCGCCTCCTCTTTGGCTGTGACGCGTCCCGCCGCCATGGTCCCATCAGTGAGCGCCAAGGTGGCGGCGCATTGGGGGCAGCCGCCCGCAGTGGAGGGGGTGTTGGTAAGTGCCATGGGCTCACCTGAGGGGGCGTGGTTGGGTTTGTAATGGTGGGGGCAGGGTGGACCTGCAATCAAATTCATACGTTTTCACAATACACATTGGAAGATCAGCACTTGTGCAGCCTCAGACCATGATACCACCACCACCACGCTTTACTGTACACGAGATGCAGTTGGCAGTTATTTACTGACACAGTCCATGTAGGAACCACAGTTACCTCAGTATGGGTAGCACTCGTGCAGGCACAGACCATAACACCATCATGCTTTACTGTACACGAGACACAGTTGCCAGTTATTTACTGACACAGTCCATGTAGGAACCACAGCTACCTCAGTATGGGTAGCACTCGTGCAGTCTCAGACTGTGATACCACCACCGTCACGCTTTACTGTACACAAGATGCAGTTGCCAGTTAATTACTGACACAGTCCATGTATGAACCACAGCTACCTCAGTATGGGTAGCACTCATGCAGTCTTAGACCCTGACCCCGCCACGCTTTACTGTAAACAAAATGCAGTTGCCAGTTATTTACTGACACAGTCTATGTATGAACCACAGCTACCTCAGTATGGGTAGCACTCGTGCAGTCTCAGAATGTGATACCACCACCACCACGATTTACTGTACACAAGATGCAGTTGCCAGTTATTTACTGACACAGTCTATGTATGAACCACAGCTACCTCAGTATGGGTAGCACTCGTGCAGTCTAATACTGTGATACTATACTACCACTATGTTTGAGCTTATGCAAAATCTACTTACCTTACTCCTCACTTGTGTTGGCAGCTACATTATTTACTAACACACGACATGTATGAACCACATCTCCCCCAGTTTGGGCAACAATCGTTCAGCCCCAGATAGTAACACCACCACACTACCACCACCATGTTTGACTGCAGACACGACGCAATTACTTATGTACTCCTCACTTGTGTTGGCAGCTATTTACTTACACAATACATATGTACCACATCTCCCTTAGTGTGAGCAGCACTCATGCACTACCACCACCTTTTCATTCACTTGTGCTGCCGGCTGCTTAGATAATAATGACAAATGTTGTTGCCTGACATGGCGGCTACCTAAGCTAACCTCACTTAAAAGGAGGACACATGTTTTTGTGCTGCCTTTGAAAGAGCCTTAGAAATGTTTCAGCCTTCGTGCGGCATAATGACGAAGGACGCAGCCGTTCTTCTGGGACACAGCTATTGTTTGAAGAAGGTTATATAATGAAATGGTGAGTATTTATACATTTGTTTTGATGATGGAGAGTGGGGATGCTGCTAAAAAACGGACACTCCATTTTGTTTGTGTGTTTAGTTTCAATGTTAATGAGCTGTGTTGCGAGTGTGTGTCTCCAAGAAGCGAGATTCCACAATCCGAAACATGGACTAACCCATTCATCACATTTTCACCATCCTCACCAGGTCGGAAAACAGCTCTTCTCTCCCGCCCTCCTCTCCCGTTGGTCTTCCTGTCCCTGCCGTCGCCTCGCCTGCCTCTTCCGACACCCCTGAAGCCGCGAGGTTTCCCGCGCAGGGTGTTGAAGAGGGTGACGGTCTGTCTGCGGGCCTTCCGGATCATGTGGCAGATGAGCTGGAAGAGCTCCTCGTAGCAGTCGCCGGGCTCGCTGGCCAGCGTGGATGACGACAAGCATCGGGCTCGCTGCTCCTGCATCAGCTGATGCTCCCTCTGCTTGGTCTCCGAGAACTGTGTGGCAATGACCACCAGGCACAGGTTGATCATGAAGAAGGAGCCCACCTGGGAAGCAGGAAAAAGAGGTCAGAAGTTAGAGCGTTGCACACAAAACACACTCATGGTGTCACAAAAAGATGGATGGATGTCAAGCATAAAAATGGCTACAAAAATACAAATATGATAATGTATGTAGTATTCTACACCGGTCACATGTTGTCAGTAATTACTGTTCCATTGCTGAGACAATCACCACTGCAGGAAGTACTGTCCAGAATAGGAAGTAAACAAAAAAATCTAACAACAAGAACAATAGACCAGGGTTCAATTCCACCCTCGGCCATCTCTGTGTGGAGTTTGCATGTTCTCCCCGTGCATGCGTGGGTTTTCTCCGGGTACTCCGGTTTCCTCCCACATTCCAAAAACATGCTAGGTTAATTGGCCACTCCAAATTGTCCATAGGTATGAATGTGACCGGTCCAGGGTGTACCCTGCCTCTTGCCCGAAGACAGCTGGGATAGGCTCCAGCACCCCCGGTGACCCTCGTCAGGATAAGTGGATCTTATTTTCTCCTATTGTGATTACTATATTGTGTAATAGAAGTG